>NC_043977.1:17357074-17566694 GCF_902148855.1 Sphaeramia orbicularis
AATCCGCCCTTATGGACCACGGGTTTTTGGTTTTGCGATATATTTGCATTGGTGCTTTATACTACTTTACAGGCGACTGATGTCCAATCACTGTTGTGCCTCCACAACAAACTCACGAAGGTTTAAGTCTCTTCACTGTCATGTCTCATCTGTGCACATGCCTGTTTGATACGATTGTGTACAAGTAGTCATGGAATAACAAAGTGTTATTTTATTCAGTACAGTGATAGAATTTGTTCCTACTGTGAAATTCATTTTTGCTGTCAAGCAAAATAAAAATATAATTTTGGGAGAAAAAAATGTTGTCTTTATGCACAAAACACATACCGAAACTGAACAAAAACCGTGGTATAGACTGTACCATGGGCTACCTGTACCGTTGCACCCCTACTGTACACACAGCGACCATATCTTTTGTGAGATGAATTGCCGCCACATCTGTGATCTTTTTCCACCTGGCCTCTGTTTTGTAATATGGGACACCACTTGAGAACAAGGTCGCTAACATTAACGTTCAAAATCAATTACTCGTGCTGCCCTAACATGGACTCAACTGATATCACAGGTGTTTTTTTATCCTATACTAACAGAGCCAAACATTTGTTAAGCTAGTAGATCAGTGTTTTTCAACACCACGTGGGGTCACCTGGAATTCAAATGGGGTTGGATGAAATTTCTAGTAATTGCTAAAAAAAAAAAAAATTACAATTTTTTTTTTTTTTAATAATTCAAATATATTTCATTATAATTAAAACACTACACACTTTTCCTAATAAAAATCAGGTTCAATAAAATGCAGAATATCTGAGAGGGCATATCTTGACTGACCCGATCATTCAACCTTTCCAGCTGGGGCGCCAATAAGGGGGGTAACATGACAAAATCATGGGGCCCAGTATTAGCGGGGGCCCATAGAGCAGTGGGGGGGCAGTTAGAATTAGAAGTTGTGAAAATTTTGTGTAAGATCTGGTGTATAAGAAGCTGTAAAAGTCAGGAGGTGAACATTGTAAGCATGTTGTTTCGTTTTTTTTTGTTTTTTTTTTCACGTATCGTAAGTGACGTTGTTTATGGACCGCACCCCCACGTACATTACCCTCACCCCCACCCCCAGGTCCGACACACTGACAAGGTAGTCAATTTCTGTAGGTCCGTAATTAGTAGCGGTACCCTTGCTGCCCGAACACAGTCACACTCAGAAAACTGGACCGAACAGAGAATGGAAAGATTTCTTCGCCCGCCTGGCCCCGCTAAGACATCTTCAAGAGAAAAATGTCTTCGGTCGCCAGAAATTTGTGATGTTAAAATGAGATCACGAGCCAAAAAACATTGGGAACCACTGTTTTAGATATAAATGAACAGTAATGACATCCACCATCAGGATGACTGGGCGTTAGGTTTGACCTTGTTTGGGAAAGTTTTGGCGAAATTCGTGATTACCTTCGCTGTAATTACACAAACACAAACAGACAAATAAATGCAGCCTCACTCTCAAATGTACACTCGCAGTCATCCTCCAACCTTCCTTCTGTTGTTTCCCTGCTTTGCTCATGAGCATGAGACACCAGAGAATCTCATTCATCAGGTTTGTTCGCTAGCTAAACAGATGGGGTTTGAGCAAACTCCAGCAGTCCCCCCCCCCCCCCCCCCCCCCCCCCCCCCGAGACAGATTACAAACCATATCCGTTGAGTGTTCAAAGAGAAGCTGGTGGGTGTAAATGGGGGGGCTTTTGTTTGCATATTTGTTTTTTTTTGTTTTTTTTCCATTTCTTATTTATTTAACTTTCACAAACACAGACGTCTATACCACAGAATAACACTCGTTAAAACGCATACATTTGTCAGAAACTATACCGTTTTGAAACTTACACCAAAACTTTATCAACTTATTTGGATAACGAGAGGCGTGGTTGAGATAATTTGCCTTTTAATTCCTAACATGAAGATTTGATGATTTGATGTTTAAAAAGATTAAAAAATAAATAAATAAATATATAAATAAAAATAAAACTAAAAAAAAAGTAAAAAAGAGAAAAATAAATAAAAAATGAATAATAAATGCATAAATAAATAAATAAAGGATGTTGACTGATACAAAATTTTTAACAGCTGATATAATAATAATAGATTAGAGAAGAGAAAGCCGATTATTCAACCTCAAAGTAAAAAATACCTAAATAAGTAAATGTGAATCACCACAAAAAAAAAAAAAAAAAAAAATCAAGCTCAAAGGAATTAGAAAAACAGAACAGAACATCAAACTAACTGCGAGAAAACTTAAGGGTTTTTTGAGCTATTATTTTTCTTCAAATGAATGGAACATTTCCAACCGAGAAGCCTCATATTAACCATCTGCACTAACTTTTGCTGCTTCTGATAGTTTATAAAATTGGCTGAACTGATTAATTGGTCTGTATTTAATAAAGATGTATGAGATCTGACCAGAAATACTAGAATTAAGCACACACACACAAAAACCACACCTTTTCCATCTGTGGGAAACCTTACACTGATTTGCATTCATTTCCTGGAGACTTAGAGTACGTTCAGACAGCAGGTCTTAATGCACTATTCAGATGTTTGGGTGAAATCCGAGTTTTTTGTGTGCATATATTACACTTCTATCAATTTTAAGCTGGGGCACCGATAAGGGGGTAACCACGACAAATTCATGGGGCCCAGCATTTGTAGGGGCCCATGGAGCAGTGGATACAGGAGTCGGACATTGAAAACATGTTAAGTTTCAGTTTTGTTTCACGCTAACGTAAGTGTCGTTATGTATGGACCACACCCCCTTTCTTCGATAAATCACCAAGATATTGAATTTAATGAAAATCCACAACATTTCCTTTCATGGTGCCTACAATTGTTAGCGGCACCTGTGGTTTTAATGCGACCCTGAAGTGACCCGCATGCGCAAAATAGGTCCTGTCGTAATACGTAACCATGCAGGCACGCACTGTTTTTATGGAAGAAAGTATGTTTTTCCTGCCGCTTCTCTTCTTGGGACGCAGAATTGTGACGTTTGTTGCATTTCAATGACGTAAAGGTCGGATAAATGCGACCCAGCTGTCCAGACTGAAGTCGCATTGCAAAATATCATGCATATCAGATTTAGAACCACTGAAAGTGAAAAAATCAGATTTGTGCTGTTCAAACTGTCTTTAACAGATCGGATACAGGTCACATATGGGTAAAAAGAATCGGATTTGTGCCACATTTGCCTGCAGTCTGAACGTAGCCTTACTCTCACCTACCCCAACATATTCCTAACCTGAAACAACTCTTAAAGGTAGGGTAGGAGATGTTTTTCTGGAGTATTTTTTTTACTGTATTGCTTTAAATCTCCTTCACACCCCGATTGCAACCAATTAATTAAATGCTCTAACACAAAAATAAAGAATTTTAGTCACCTGTGGAACAGACAGGACTGAAAAAACACCATCCAATCATTTTAACCGGCCCGTCGAAATGATTGAACGTGACATGTCTATCAAACTCAACTGCCATTTGTCCCTCCCCCCTCTGCTGGTACAGTCCGGTACTCTGGAGGTGTTTTGCGGGAAGGGGGGGGGGGTCTGAAGAAAGGGGTTTGGGGGGTCTGAAGAAAGGGGTTTGGACTTTGAATTGTGTATTTTCAAAATGTAGCTTGCTCGAACTGTTTACAGGATCACCTACCCACCTTTAACTGTCAGATTGAAACATTTATTTACACAACTTGCATTTTGTCTCCATGGACTGTGTTAACAGATTTGTTCTCGTCGTGTAATAAATACATAACCATACACACACACATTTATCAGCCACGAGCAGTGACAGATTGTGTATTGTGACAGAGCTAATCTGGGAATTAGCATCGTGGAAACCACAGAGACTGGAGGATGCGGTCTAAATTTAGAAACTAGGATTTGGCCGGAGTCAAAAATAGGGGCAGATTGAAGCAAGTCCAAAATGACTCACCTGCTCTCGACCACAGTTCTACACCGAAAAACTTAGAGCTTCTACCGTCATCTAAAGCAGTGGTTCACGACTTTTTTTGAACAAATGCCCCCAGGTTATCATGTGCCTTCCCCACCCCTCTAACCTGACAAAGAATTTGGGGCAGTGGGGCGGAGGGGGGTTATTTAGCTCAGTAGGTACCTCATCATAAGCCTCCTGCCACCCCTTCTCATGCAGATAACATGCATACTTACACATTGTGATGAATGACACTGACTGATGCCCCTCATTTTTGTCCAAGCACCCCCCCCCCCCCCCAGTTTTGTCACTCACAACGCCCCCCCCCAATGATGTCCCAACGCACCTGTTGAGAAACACTGATCTAAAGTGTACTATTACATAGCATTTGCCCTTACAAACTATCATGTAAAGTGAGACTTGAGCATCATTGCAAAGAGTAAAAGAAAGGCATCCTCATAATAATAATAATAGTAATAATAATAATACTAATAATAATAATAATAATAATAATAATAATAGTAATAATAATAATAATAATGGATTAGATTTCTATAGCGCTTTTCAAGGCACCCAAGGCACTTTACATTATGATCCATTATTTATTCGCTCTCACATTCACACTCTAATGGTGGTAAACTACATTTGGACGCTGTGTCCTTTGCACAGACTCTCTTGACGCAACAGTCTTTGTGTTTTTTACTATTGTATTTGAAGTGTTTTCTTACTATTGTTTTAAGTTTTTTTATTTAAGTTTGTGGATACTGACTGGAACCTGTAAATTTCCTCTGGGATGAATAAAGTATTATTATTATTATTATTATTTTATTATTATTATTCTGTTGTTTTACTAGGTATTTTTATTTCACTGTGTTTACATTGTGCAGCTGTTTAATGCTTTTTTTTAATCTATTCTGGTAGTTTAGTTTATCGTTTTTCTTATTTATTCTCCTGTATGACACTGTTTTTAATTGCACAGCTGGTTTATGTCTTTAATCTATTCTTTTAATTTATGTTTTTATTTTGTTTTTATCCCATAAGTTGCTTTGGAAAAAGCATGCCAAATGCAAATGTAAATGTAAAGAATCTATCTATCGCAGTGGTTCTCAACCTTTTTGGCTCATGACCCCATTTTAACAAACAAAATTTCTGGTGACCCCAGACATTCAAAACAAAGCCTTTTTTTTTTTTTTTTTTTGCTAAAATTAATTTGTTTTCGATCATGTAATAGTTTTCTATACTATGTTGCAAATAAACATTAATTTTAGACACATTTAGTCTAATAATGTATATTATTATGGACGGAGGCAGAAAAGCCAGGTGTAGATTACTGCACAAAGTGAGAATTTTATTTTCCTTGGTCAGGATATGTACAGTCAGTCCAGCTTGGATTTACAAGGCTGACAATTAATACTGAACAAACAAGAACTCAAATTATGAATTATGAAAGAGCTGCAGCATCTGAAACCGACCACAATGAACATTTGACAGATAAACAGAACCACAGTGCTTCAGTTTCAGCTTTACAGTTTGTCATGTCTTTTATAGATTGGAATTGTCTCTCTCAACTCACCATATATATTTTTTATTAGTAAGTTTTTATTTTATCAATTACTAAAATTTCAGGTGACCCCATTTGAATTCTAGGCGACCTCACGTGGGGTCGATCCCGATCCAAGGTTGAAAAACACTGTATTAGACCATCAAAAGTCATCAAAAACAATAGTTATGCAATGAAGTACTATCTCCGGTGTTTATCATGTGACTAAAACAGACAGAAAACAAAACATGGAATACCTAAAAGCACCGTTTTGGCAGTACAATGCAATAGCTATTGGTGTAAGGACTTAAATTTTGGTTATTGTCTAGAAAACCATGGAAATATCTGGATATTAGCTCTTAAATTACACTCTTATGAACTATTTTTGTTATCATTATATTTGTCCAAACAAATGTACCTTTAGTTGTACCAGGCGTTAAAATGAACAAATAACTGAAGAAAACAAAGGTTAAGTTTTTTTTATTTAAGTTTGTGTATACTGTTGGGATGAATAAAGTATCTATCTATCTTGTAGGTACCCTACGGGGCAGACTGATGGAAGTGTGGCTGCCAATTTGCACCAAACTGCTACTCCGACCACCACCGAACACTCCCATGCATTCATACACCAGTGTGAGGCAAAGTTGGTAAGGATGCAATGCAGTGGCGGCTTACATCAAAAAAATAAAAATAAAAAAATTGTCAAGTTATTTAAACATAAATTTGGCCCTCCATTACTTTTTAAGAAAATGGTAAGTGACTTTATCGTACCAAGTAGGTCTTTTCCAGGGACTGGACCAGTGTCCTCTGAATGTCCAGCAGAGCTAGGTTGCTTAGATTGCCTTGGCCCATTGTGTTGTGGGTTTAAGACTTCAGCCTTTTTAAACTAGAGATGCTCCTTCACTCCGACCTAGCCGACAGTTTGATTGATTTAACTATCTACAAAACGATATTAAACTCGAACAAGAAATGATTAAATTATGTAACTGAAACAACTAAACACTGAAATTATGTTAAACTGAAACAAGGAAGAACAATAAGTGTGTTTTATTCATAATGCAAGAAATGAACGAGTAGTTTCGTAGTGGTTTCTCTGATTTCACAGCAGAATGCGCGGCGGTATTAAACTGAACAGCAGTCAATCAAATGGGATTCCGCCTTTCGACTGATCCTCCAATCAGCACGTGGGATTTTGGTGTCCAGCCCGGCTAAGCTCTGCCCACAGCTCCATTCACCCCCAGAGACGCCCGGCGTCCGGGGCGGACAACATCGTGGCATTTATCCAATTACCGTCCAGTTTTGAGGCAATGAAAAAAACTGTTCCACTCAGTCCCATTGAAGCCCAGAGACGCCCAGCCTACGGACAAATGCACTGAGCAGAGATCGAATGAGAAAACAGCGCAACGGGAATGTATGAGAAGTGAACAACATCGAGTCCGTTGATTTGTGATAAAGCTGATTCTGAACGAACTCGTCTGTGAGATGAACGTGTTCTAACACATTTGTAGTCAATGAAATGTCAACACAACCGAACATATTTAACCATTTAATTTTCGTAATTCGTAAAGCCAGGCTTCCCTTGCAGTCTATGAGAAATCGCCACTGATGCAACGGCACATGATTGGAACAGAGCGGGATTCGAACCACCAACCCTTCGGTTATCGGACAACCTACTCTATCTACCTTCTGAGCCACGGCCTTGCAAATATAAAGTAACATCACATTCCAGACACATGTTGACAGAGCATCTAAACAAGTGGATGTTTCTGAATGATGCCATCGGCTCTATGTTGGCAGTAAAGCAGAGCAGAACAGCTTGCCATTGTAATAGACACTGCTATCCATGTCAGCTTTGGCCTCTTTAGTTGGAGTATTTGTGCCGAAAATGCACTCTTCTGTTTCCCAAGGGAGCTGGACACAAAGGCAGACACATGGACTCCTGCCAGATCCTGTCCAAAATTATACACCTACTCCACACTCTGCTCAGCTGGGATCTGTTAAAATCATCTTCACAGTTTTCGAGAGGAGAACAGATCATAGTGGTCTACCTCCATGCCCTCAGAAGAAGAGATGGCCAACACTGGCAGCTGTTCCTGTTTGACAAAGGGAAGGTGTGCTTGGATCACTGTCTGGGATGGGTTCTGGAGAGGATACTGTTTATAGTCAGACGGGTCATGAATCATAGTTTTAGACATCTACCATGTGGGGTAAAAGAGCACATACCAGCCTCCCTGTGTGTTTCTGCCAAGGACCAAGAAATATTGAATTTCTCACAAAAATACAACTTATATCATTAACCCTTTATCGGGCAAGTGACTATTTTTGGTCATTTCCGCATGCATTACAAGACAGTAGCAGCAACAGTTACAGTGAGGACAGTGAGTCAACAATCTAAGGTCCGATGCGGTCTACAGGGTCTGGAAGGTCCACCTCTGCATGAACATTAAGTGTACCTGCTTTGTTAGGTACCATGAAGTAATGGTACAGGTGTCTGGAGCAGAACTTATGTTTTTGGAATGTTCTAAAGTTCTAAAACACATGGTCCTCTTTTCCATTTTCTTATATTTTTTCTATATACATCTTGTTTAGTTTAGTTATTTTCTTGTTTTGTTTTGTTTTTTGGCCATTTAGGGATAAGGAACTAAATATGGTAACTTCATTAACCTTGAATTTCTACATGACATAAAAAAAAATTGAAAAATGTCACAAAAAAAGTATTGGTATGTCCTCCAATAATACACTAAGGTTGAAATTTTGAATTTCAGAGCCCAGAAATTGCTAGTTAGTTTAGTTATTTTCTTGTTTTTTTTTTTTTTTTTGGCCATTTAGGGATAAGGAACTAAATATGGTAACTTCATTAACCTTGAATTTCTACATGACAATAAAAAAAAAAAATTGAAAATGTCACAAAAAAAAGTATTGTTGTCCTCCAATAATACACTAAGGTTGAAATTTTGAATTTCAGAGCCCAGAAATCGCTTTGTATGTGACGCCAGTTTATTGCATTTGGCATGCTATATGTACACATTTTCATCCTTTCGCGTATTATTTAACGCCATTTGATGGGGTGTCAATGCACTAGCCGCTAATCGCTAACCCCAACCCTGGGTTGTCAACCTGTGGCTCTGGGGCCACATATGGCTCTTGGGCCCTTTTCCAGTGGCTCAATCCGGCTATGTCAAAAAGCAAAAGGAAATTAAAGACACTTATTATTTAATTTATTTTTATTTATTTATTTAGTTTTGTTTTTTTGTTTTGTTTTTTACACATTTTGTTAAAATTGTTGCAACCATAAGGTGATTCTGACATTATGCAGTTGTAAAAATGTAGACTATACTCTTTGTCTTTTAAGTAGTAAATGTTTATTTTAGTTCTTGATATGTACTATATTGTGTTGAAGTATACTGTTTTGCAATGTGTTGCACTCTACTGCACTTATTACACTGTATTGTTTTGTTTTGTTTCGTATTGCACAGATCTCTGTTATTTATTATGTGGGGACTGCGGATGAAAATTAGCATTGGTGCTAACTCCGGCATATTTACATGTTTATACTGAAAGGAATGTATAAATGTATTCATTAATGTGCACTGTTTCGCCTAAATAAAGGTACATACTACAAATGTTTTTTTGTTTTTTTTTTTTTTAATAGTAGCAGTAGTAATAAAGTAGATTACTTTTTAATTTTAAGACACTGAAGGTATTTGTCTGTATTCTTTTATTTTATTCAAATTTTTATTCGAAACAGTCTCACAACATATTACACAGGACATCACTGATACAAAGTACACTGTTTTCTCTGTTTGTTTGTTTTTTTAAGAAAAAGGGTCAATATTCATCTGTATTCTTCATTGCAAAGAAAGTCTTCACATACAAGTTGATTTTTGAATGAAAATAATGACAAATATCACCGTTCTCTTTAGTTCCGTAATTTCTTTGTGGTTCTGTAAATGCACTTTTTTGGCTCGTGACCCCTAATGTCACAAATTTCCGGAGACAACCGAAATTCAAAACTGACAATTTTTGGTTAAAATTAATTAGTTTTTGATCATGTAATAGTTTACTATATTGTGTTGCAAATAAACATTAATTTTAGACACATTTAGTCTATATAATGTATATTATTATGGACGGAGGCAGAAAAGCCAGGTGTAGATTACTGCACAAAGTGAGAATTGGATTTTCCTTGGTCAGGATATGTACAGTCAGACCAGCTTGGATTTACAAGGCTGACAATTAATACTGAACAAACAAGAACTCAAACTATGAATTATGAAAGAGCTGCAGCATCTGAAACCGACCACAATGAACATTTGACAGATAAACAGAACCACAGTGCTTCAGTTTCAGCTTCACAGTTTGTCATGTCTTTTATGGATGTGGTTGTCTCTGTCAACTCAATATATATATATATTTTTTTTTTTATTATTTTTTATTTATTTTTTATTTATCAATAACTAGAAATTTCAGGTGACCCCATTTGAATTCCAGGCGACCCCACGTGGGTTCCGATCCCAAGGTTGAAAACATTAGGTTAAGGTAAACGAAGAGTAGGTCACGACTGTTATCCAGAAATAACTCGCATTTATGATGTCTAGTTGCTGCATTAATCTGCAGCATCCACATTTGTGCAGCCAGACTGCTATCATGAATGTGATGATGTGATGATAATGAAGCTGCTGGACAAGCCTTTACCTTGGAAGAATTTTTGCATCAGCAGCTTTCAGCAGGCGCTTCTTTTCCAAGTATCTCAATCTACATAGAACTGAAAACAGTCGGTTTGAACGCTGCTAGTCTTGTTTATTGCTTTCAACAACCTTCTAAAAAATTCAATTGCATCTCTGTTGTTATAATAAATCAAAGTAGCAGTTGTGTGTGTCTACACTAGAATCCTTTAATCAACTATTGATAAGGACATAACATTAAAAGCGTGACTTGGTTTCATGTGACTGACTCCGTGTGTGTGTCGTACATGTGCCCTGAAGCCATGCTGCAGGAACTACAATCATCTCACAGATGTGCATGAAAGGCAGATTATTTAGAAAGTAACTAGACAAGACACACGCTAGTTACCAGGACGGCAGATGAAGCAACGGCAGATGGGGATACATTTGACACAATTTAGTCACCTTTGTTCGGCAGTGAAGTATTAAACCACCTGCTGAAGTGTTGCTGAGTCAGTTCTAGTGATTGTAGCTGTGCCAAATGTTTGTTCTGCTAGATACGAGGATAAACTATCGCAACTGTGCTACGGATAAGAAATGGGACAGCGTATTTGCTACTATTCTAGATTTCAGTCTTTGTTCTAAGGGAAAATGTCATAAAAAATGCATGATTTATATCAGAGGAAATCATGGGGGGGGGGGGGGGGGGGCAATAACTGTGCATGTTATTATTAGCGTTACTATTTACATTGTATTAATGAGCTCAGAGAAAAAAAAAAGGGGAAATATACTTTCAGATTACAAAGAAAGATTGGTTGTTCACATGAAGATGATATAAGAATTACTGATAATGACATTAAAGGAGAAATTACAACAGAAGTCACTTCCTTATGATGTTTTTAAAAGGCCTGAGATGACTTTAGATCACATGCTGTGAGCAGAAGGAGGCTCTGAAATGTCTCATTACAGAGTCTGGGTCATTGCCAGTAGAAACAGAGACTGTGAGACGACTTGGACTTTCCTATTTTTCAGAACTTATAGTTTTAGTATATCTGTGTGTGGTGTTAGAGTATGGAATAGAGTGGAAACATGTAAGGCTGTATATCATTTGATTTGTATTTGATGATTTGTAATTTGATTTGCATTTTTATTGTTTTGACTTTAGTCTATTATTTCACTTATTTTGTATTTTTAATTAGTTTTTTTTTCGTTTTTCTTGTGTATTGTTTATTTCCTGGGAGGTATTCACATAAGCCTTTTTTGGCTTCTAACCTCCCCTACACAATGATGTTATTTGTTTGAATGTTTTTTTTTTTTTTTTAATTTTCTCTTGCTGTTTTATGATGTGCAACTTAAAATAGATTGAGGGACGAGCACAAGCAATGTTCAAACATAAGCCAATTCAAAAACTTATAAGAACATGTTTTTCACAAGATATGGGGATGAGGGTTATTAATTTTCACCATATGTTCACTGTTGTTTATGTACACTGTAAAAAATGACTGTAGAATTAACACTGAAACATTGTAAAACTGCAACGTAAAAAAACTGTAAGTGACAATACGATGCAAAGTTGTTTATTTGAAAAGATTTTTGTGTTAACGACTCAATCATATTTTATGGGAAGAGTATGTGAACAAAACCAGATTTGTATGTAGAAATGATGCATTTCTATTGTTTTTAGAAAATAGAAAAATGTGGTGCCGTTTAAATTGCAAGACCATAATGTTGAGATAACGGCCTATTTGCTTTTTATACACACACACATATATATAAAACTTAAAAAGAAAGTAACATTTAACAATATAACATTTTAATCTTGTAAATTAATGGTTGGTAGAGTTGGTAGAACCGCTCATTCAATAACCGAAGGGTTGTAGGTTCGAATCCTGGCTGGACTGTCGATATATTAAAGTGTCCATGGAACACTGAACCCTAAATTGCTCCAAGTTGGACCTGGTGGTTTTGGAAAGTGCTTTGGACACTATGAAGGTGTAGAAAATGTGCTCAACAAGTGCAGTCCATTTACCATTTAAATCCAGTGTTAAATCTACATGTTTAAAATGTTAAATCTACATGTTACTCCATAAATATGTTTAACAGTTGGATGTGTTTTTTACAGTATTGTTCTGGAAACCACAGCTGCCAGTTTTTTTCTGTAAAAACAACAGGATTTTTTTTTTTTTTTTTTTTTTTTTTTACAGTGTTATATTTCTTTCTTTGAGTTAGTTATTATTTGTTTATTATTCGCCAGCACAACTAAGAAACGCATTGGTAAAAGATTATATGTGTACTTGTATGTTGTGTGATATATATGTAAACGTATGTATGTGTGTATGGATGAATGAGTCTGTGTGTGAATAGATATATAAGTATAAAAGAGTAATGTAAAAGAAAGGGACGTATATATATTATATAATTTTAGGTAGAGGGGATGGAATTAAATAAGTTCACTTCTTCTTCTTTCTGTTATGATTGTTGATATTTGCATCATTATGTATGCTTTACCCGTCTGCATATATGTTAAATTTCATTGCATGTTCGGAATAAATCACTAAAATCAACATCAAATCAAACTTAGAGCGTTTGGAGACATTAACCGGCCAGTCGATACAGTTTTGGAACTATGATTTAACCACCTCCTTACTCAGCACCTCTGCTAAATTGAAGCACGAAGCAGTCTGTAGTTCCTAAAAGTTGAAAATAATAATGAGTAAAAAAAAAACAAAAAAACATTGTTGACATTCAAGAGGCCTTGGGCATAACAGGCACATCTGCAGCAGTTTTCATACAAACTATTTAGTCTGTTAAGAAAAGCCCTGCAAGGCTATCCATCTAGATAAGCCACATCTCTGTAGACACTTATTGGCTCTCTCTCTTTCTCTCTCTCTCGCTCTCTTTCTCTGTCCACCCTTAAATCTCTATGCACAACACAGTTCAATTCACGAATAAAAACTCATTGTGTTTAATTATATATTTCCCCGTATTGACTTGAATTTCAATAGTGCTGGTCCGCAGTTCATTAAAAGTCAGTCGAGTCTGAAACTGGTCAATATTATTAAACAAACAGCGTCCGTAAAAGGAGGGGCTACTTCTTGCAATCTCAGCAACTTCTTATACTTTTTTCCAAGGCTGATCCATTTCTCTAGACAAGTCGGACACAGGTTAATTTCAAGGAGTAACTCCATTACCACATGTGCTCTCATTACCCTGCACTGGAAGTAACTGAGGCCATTAAAGGTGGGGTACGAGATTTTTTCCTGGAGCATTTTTTTTGTATTATGTTGCTTAGAATCCCCCTCACACCCTGATTACAACCAGTTTTTGTTCATTTTTTTCTGATAAATTAACAGTTTTCAGAAGAAAGAAAGAATGAATGAAAGAAAGGAAAATTTATAATTTCCTCCTACATTAAAGGTAGAGTAGGAGATTTTTTTTTTCCTGGAGCATTTTTTTTTTCTATACTGCTTAGAATCCCCTTCATGCCCCGATTACAACCAGTTTTTGTTAATTTTTTTCTGATAAATTAACAGTTTTCAGAGGAAAGAAAGAAAGAAAGAAAGAAAGAAAGAAAGAAAGAAAGTTTATAATTTCCTCCCACATTAAAGGTAGGGTAGGAGATTTTTTCCTGGAGCATTTTTTTTTTTTACTATATTGCTTAAAATCCCCTTCACACCCTGATTGCAACCAGTTTTTGTTCATTTGTTCTGATAAATTAATAATTTTTGAAAGAAAGAAAGAAAGAAAGAAAGAAAGAAAGAAAGAAAAGTTTATAATTTCTTATAATAAAAAAATCTTAAAATAAAAAATTTCTTATAATTAAAAATCAAAATGATAGACTAAATTTAGACCTTAAGGGTCCACGGTCACGACCATGTGAGTGAATCACATGACATTTTCAACATGTTGTAGCGTCGGAAGTCGGTCACGTAGACCACTGGGACAATTGAATTTAAAAGTATGAACTTGAAACACTCTCCCACATTTTATTTGATGTTGATAGAGCAATACAACCACAGATATGATGGTTTGAACTCGGAGCAAACAACATGAGTAAAAGTATGAAAATGAGGTGGGCTGGCGTTATATTTCTTATGATATGTACATCATTTTTTTGTCCTTTTTCAAAACAGAAAAACTGGCAGAATCACAGACTGCATTAGAGGACCGGAGTTGGGGGGGGGGGGGCGGGACACCTACGTAAAGATATGCTTTTATGTCAAATATTTGAGTATAGTTTCAATTTATTATAGTTTTAATTTTACATACCTAATATTTGGAACCAATATTCACGTTTAAAGCCTTTGAAAAGATTCGTTAAGCATCTGTGTGTTATTTATGCAATAAATTATATAACTTTTTCAAATCGGATTTGATCTATTTTGTGTGTTTTTTGGTCTTTTGTGTTGATATAGTAGTTAAAATGAAAATAATAGAAAGATGAGATAAATGAAGTTGTGTTGAAAAAAAAGATACCAAACATGGGTATAATAAACATTTTTTTTATATACAGGGTGTCACATAAGTCTCCATACATAGGAAAAATAAACGTTTCTTGACATAAACCATTTTTATTTATATAATATGCTCTATGACTGCCATTTTGTCGGGAACACATTTCAATGCATGTCCTCCACTGCTAAAGAACTATAAAGAAGAAATAAGAAATACATGTTAGAACCATATATGTATGGAATGTATTATGTCTCCTATGTATGGAGACTTATGGGACACCCTGTAGTATACAAAGGTAAAATCAAAAGTACTCAAAACGGCCAAAATAAGCTCAGACCCCTAAGGGTTAAAACTTTTTTTCACAGACTTTTTAATATATATTCTCTCCAGGAATTTCCGTTCAACACTTACCATTTTACTTGATTTTCTAATAAATTACAAAACCCAAATATGTCATTACTTTGAATAAAAGACGAGCAAAACAAAAACAATATATTCCATACAGATCCAGGATCTGTCTTCATAAAAACCCTATTTTTTGAAAACACTGCCATTTTTCACAACACGCACCTATTTTACAATTCCAGTTTAATTCTATTATATAGTTTAGTTTTGCTTTATTCGAAGAAATAATGGTTGACTACTTACATGAGTATTTTCTAAACTCAGATACTAAAGCGGAAATTGTCTGGCATCTACGACCCTGAAACCATGAGTACCAATTATTTATTCTTACCGCTCATTTATTCAATTCTTACTCTATTTTTTACCTCTTTTTTTAATGTATGGCATTTAACAGGATGAGAGAAAAACAGTGTCTAAATTCTCTGTTTGTCCTGTATATCTAGTGAATCAACAATAAAAAAAAAAAGCTTTGAATCTTAAATTTAGTTTCCAAACAACTCTGAATAAAATAGAGACCATTGTTCAACATCTTATATAATAACGGGCTGTATTCTGTCCTCTGATTTTTTTTTTTTTTCAGAATATATTTTTCTATTATAAATGCAAAAGCGCATATGTAACCTTGCTTCTGGATACCATCTGCTATAAAATGGAAGAGGATATGAAGTAGTGCGCTATACAAATGACACTGCAACAAGGTAGACCTCATGGAAGAGAAGCACTCCCTCTGTGAATACAACAGTTCATTCAAACTCAATAAGAATACGATTATTTTCTTATTATGTATATAATAATATATATGATTAAACTCCAAAAAAAAAGCTATTAGAGTCATAAACAAAGCTGGTTATCTCCAATTAAGTAATCCACTTTTTGTAGAATCTGGTTTACTAAAATTTTT
Source organism: Sphaeramia orbicularis (assembly GCF_902148855.1). Classification (NCBI taxonomy): domain Eukaryota; kingdom Metazoa; phylum Chordata; class Actinopteri; order Kurtiformes; family Apogonidae; genus Sphaeramia; species Sphaeramia orbicularis. Next base: position 17,372,994 of record NC_043977.1, read on the forward strand.
TGATATTGTAATTTAAAAACAATGGAATTTATGTTTCGCGTTAAAAGTAAAACCTTCCTTTTTATATTCAGAAAATTTTTAAGTTAGAGAAGGACATTATGTGATGGTTGGAAAACAACAAAGACTTCGTGGAGAATGGATTTGCTTCAATCAGGCAATCCGTTTATTTGTGCACAAATGAGAAAACTGACAGACGAAGCTTCGCCCTCTCTCAAGAGTCAGTTCTAACTAATACAGAAAATCAGTCTAACTTATAGAGGCTGTGCTAAGCTTACATGGGATTGGTTAATATAAAATATGACGTATGATGCTGTTGCTAAGTAAAAGAAAGAATGTCAGATGGACACAGGACAGAATGTAAGACCTTGGAGTCATTCTGGGAAGTTTGGAAAGTAACTCTTTGTTGAATTCCAGAACTGAGAGAGCTCATGCTCTGCTATGGGCTAAAGGTCAAACTGTACATTGTGCTATCTTTAGAGATAAAGTAGCTTACAATATGCAGAATTGAGAAGCTGACTGAGAGAAACATTCATGTTTTGAAGGACACAGGTGTCTGACAAACTAACAGTTGTGAGGAGCCAAGAAAATAAACTCATGGTCAGCATTAAGCATTAAATCAGTATTAACAATTATAATTTAAGAGGGATGTTTGTGTTTGAAAAATGTAAAGTAAGAACAAATGTTAAATATCACAGTGTTTCAGTTATTGGTGTCAAGCCATGGAACAAATTGAAGGATGAAGTGAAATTGTGTAGCTCACTGTTGAGTTTCAAAAAGACTTTAATTTGTCAAATTATGAAGGGCTATGAAAGTAATACGATTACAAAATGACTTATAACACTGAAGTATAATTTGTGTTTAAGTATTTATCTGCTGCAACTTCAGGTGTGGACTTGGACTAAGGATGTGAATAGGAGAAGCAGAAATAAGCCTCCGGCTTCAGCTTCTTCCTTTTTCAGTTACAAAATGTGTTAATTTTATGTTCGTTTGTTTTTTAATATGTATGTGTTTTGTTGTTTTTTAAAATATGTATGTGTTTTGTATTTTGTATTTAACTGAAATAAACATTCATTCATTCATTCATTACCCTCCGCCAAGGAGGTTATGTTTTTGCCAGAGTTTGTTTGTTTGTTTGTCTGTCCGTTAGTGCAACATAACTCAAAAAGTTATGGACAGATTTGGATGAAATTTTCAGGGTTTGTTGAAAACGGGAAGGAAGAAATTATTAAATTTTGGTGGTGATCGGGGGTGGGGAGGGCCCACGGGGGGCCCATTTCCAACAAACCCTGAAAATTTCATCAAACTCTGTCCATAACTTTTTGAGTTATGTTGCACACTAACGGACAGACAAACAAACAAACAAACCCTGGCAAAAACATAACCTCCTTGGCGTGGGGGGCCCACAGGGGGGGCCACTGATCAGCCTTGGCGGAGGTCTGCGCTCTCCGAGTGCTTCTAGTTCATATATTAAATACACCAAGGTAAACATAATTCTGAATTCTATTTTCAGTGTATTCAGTCAGATCCCATTTAACCTAACAAAAAAAAAGTCCACTTTGAATTGCAGGAGTTTGTGAAATATGTTTTGCTGGCGCTGTAAAATCATGATGTTAGATGACCATGTGGTGACAGTGGGTCCTGAGTGGGCGTGGCAGGGAAGCAAAACGAGCAAAGCCATGAGTGATGATCGCTTTGTCAGCAGAGATAAAATAGGAGGCTGATGTCCTGCTCTGAATGTGAACTTAAATCAGGAAATCATCCCCAATTGTAGGATGAAGAGCTGTAACATTCTTTCCAAGTTGATGAGGACAGCATTAGTATTTTCATGCCTTTCATTGAACATTTTATGACATCACTAAAGTTGGTGCTGTTCATAGAGTTAACTTGACGTAAGTGGAAGGAGCTAAGCTAATCAGGTCCAGTCAAAAGGAAACTTGCGCTACATGAAGGAATAGCTACGTTATTTTGAAGAGAGGTGAAACACGCAATAGTTAGTATTAGGGATGTAACGGTTACTGTACTTGTCAAACAATTCTGAAAAAACAGATTACATTTTTTAATCTTTCCTTGATGGCACACACTCCATTTTGTTTTGTTTTGTATTTTGTGTTCTTCCCACCCCTTTTCGGGCATGTAAATGGAACTATTGTACTGTTCTTCTATCCAAGATTGTTATGATTGTTGATATTTGTATTATTATGCATGTTTTGCTTGTTCAAATATATGTTAACCCTTAGGGGTCAGAGCCTATTTTGGCTTTTTTTAGTACTTTCGATTTTGCCTTTATATACTATATAAAGAAATATTTATTATACCCATGTTTGGTATCTTTTTTTTTCAGCACAACTTCATCTATATCATCTCCTTATTATTTTTTCACTTTAACCTACTATATCAACACAAAAGGCCAAAAAACACACAAAATAGATAAAATTCGATTTGAAAAATGTATATAATTTATTGCATAAATAACACAAAGATGCTTATCGAACCTTTTCAAAGACTTTAAAAGTGAATATTGGTTCCAAATATTAGGTACATAAAATAAAAATTGTAATAAAATTAAAATTGTAATAAATAAACTCAAATATTTGACATAAAAGCATATCTTTACATAAGTGTTTTCTCCGGTCCCACACCCCCACACCCCACCCCTCAGGTCCTCCCGGTTTCTGCATCCGGTTCAGGTGGAGGTCATTCTCACCCTTACCTGTATTATTAGAATCCGCAAATTTGGCCACTTTTTTCTGTTTTGAAAAAGGACAAAAAATGACAAAGATATGGTCAAAATATAACGCTTGCTTTATATCGCTACAATAACGTTATATCGCTTGTTTGCTTCGGGTTCAAACCATCATATCTGTTGTATTTGCTCTATCAACATTAAATAAAAAGTGGAAGAGTGTTTCAAGTCCGCACTTTCGAATGCGATTATTCCCAGTGGTGTATGTGACCGACTTCCGCCGCTACAACATGTTGAAAATGTCATGTGATTCAGTCACATGGCCGTGACCGTGGACCCTTAAGGATTAAATTTCATTGCGATGAATTTAAAAGTAAAAATGTGGGTCATTTAGCAACACTAATCTGTCAAATTGTCTCTAAAATGTCCCATCAGAGACATTTCCAATACCGTGTTTTGACCCTAATGCAGTCTGTGGATTAGAATCTGCAGATTCGGACAGTTTTTTCTGTTTTGAAAAAAGACAAAAAATTACAAAGATATAGTATGAAATATAAAGCCCCTCCCACCTCATTTTCATACTTTTATTCATGTTTGTTTGCTCTGAGTTCAAACCATCATATCTGTTGTATTTGCTCTATCAACATCAAATAAAAAGTGGGAGAGTGTTTCAAGTCCGCACTTTCAAATACAATTGTCCCCAGTGGTCTATGTGACCGACTTCCGACGCTACAATGTGTTGAAAATGTCATGTGATTCAGTCAGATGGCCGTGACCGTGGACCCTTAAGGGTTAAATTTAGTCCATCATTTTGCTTTTTATTCTTCTGTACGACACAGTTTTTAATTGTATGTCTAATCTATTCTTGTGTTTTATTTTATTTTATTTTTTATTATTTATTTTTTGAAATTTTGCTTTTCCCCTGTAAGTCGCTTTGGAAAAAAGCATCTGCCAAATGCATAAATAAAATAAAAATAAATACATTTCATTGCATGTTCAGAATAAATCACTAAATCAGAATTTTCCAACATTAAAATTAAAACCCAGTGTATTTGCCTTTGAATTCCTACTCAGTATTTCTAGTACCAGATATACAGATATTCCCACGCACACATCGTAAATCTGCAGTGTTTGCAGCCATTCTCACTAAAGCCTGTTAAGAGGATTCAGGATTGTGTGGCCCGACTGTCCAAGCAGACAGAGTGGCCATTGAGCATCTAGGTGAGTAATAACACTTGAGATGTGCATTCACATGTCTGAGTCTGGCCTCCATCCAACCTAGTGGATGAACACAGTCCTTTGGGAAAGCTGAGAGCAAGAGAGGAATGATTGGAACATTCATCCTTTTGGCTGGTACTAGAGTCTGAACAAAGTGTTTGGTTTAGAACCGGGCTTAACGTTACTTAATGCAACAATCTGGAAAAACACTGTCCGTTTATTAAACATCAGTGGGCTTTACTGAGTAGAACAGTGAAAGCTTATTGTGAAAGATGCTAACACTGTAAGGATAAAATGCTAATATATTTGTTTATATAAGTGTGTATTCACCGCATACATCGTTAACCGTCTGGTATCCCGTCCAGCAAGGCCCTTAGGGGCCGTTTACACGGCGTCGGATTCAGTCGACTCCGGGAAGATTTAATCGCAGATTAGCCTTCTGTTAACATGGAAACGGTGCCTAGAGTGCCTGAATCCGGAAACTTTTGATACCAGGGTCCAGGGTGGAACGTTATCGATACGCTCCGCATTTCAGCTCCGTGTTAATGCGAATTGGAGTGTTCCGGGGTAAAATATGACGTCACCGCATGCGCGCACCGCCAAAAACCACCAGTTAACCCACTCCAGGCCAGTTGGTGGCGGTAATGTGCCTCCAAGCTGGTTTGCCAGCCTCTATGACACAATAAAGCTGCAGAAAAAGAAGAAACAACCACAACAACAATGGCCGGTTTCAGAACAACATACGTGCTGCTAACTGTGCTCAGCTCGTCTGTCCAGACACAGAAGTCCTGCGTCTTTGTACGACCACTCACCATTGTTGTTTGTAAATAGTGTTGTCTGCCTCTTTTTCTTCTTCTCCTCCTCATTTAAAGGCTGTCTAAACCGGAAATCGTTTGTGCGCAGGCGCATGTTTTACCACCACTGTTTCACTACAGCTCTACATCGCCAGCTACTGGTCTGGCATGGCCACTACAGCGTATTCAGCCGTCCTCGCGGACTCATGTTAACGCAGATCGTTATCATAGCGGCTTCGTCTTAACGCGGAATGATTTTATAACGCAAAGGAGAAATCTTTGCGGAGTGTTGCCGTGTAAATGTACCCTTACTAAGCACCAAGTGTGCCTTTTTCGCACACTTGCAGAATAATGTCAAAAATTTTTCATACAGTTTGTTTTTAACTCTTTTACACTTTTTTCTATTTCATCAACTTGAGCTGTAAATAAAAATACCAAATACTCAATAATTGTCGCATTTTTTAACCCTTTAAATGCCATGTTTCTAATGTAAACAAACCATTTTTTTTGGATGCAAAAAACAAAAAACATTTTTTTTTCAATATACAGGGTGTCCCATAAGTCTCCATACATAGGAGACATAATACATTCCATACATATATGGTTCTAACATGTATTTCTATATATTTCTTCTTTATAGTTCTTCAGCAGACACGCATTGAAATGTGTTCCCGACAAAATGGCAGTCATATAGAGCATATTATATAAATAAAAACGGTTTATGTCAAAAACGTTTATTTTCCTATGTATGGAGACTTATGGGACACCCTGTACTACATAAAAAGTGGATCATATATAATTTGATTTTTACATCCTGGCATATGTCACTATATTTTTTGATGCAAAAACACAAAATATATTTTTCCAAAATACTACATAAAAATTGGATTACATATTGTTTAATTTTTGCAGCCTGGCATATGTCAATGATTAACTCCAACACTGGCTAATTTGCATTTTTATTTTTGGCGCTAGGTCAAATGTACAATATTACTAGCATCTGTCCCCAAGTGTGCCAAAATGGCACACCTATGAATCAAACTATTAAATATTATATATTGATTTATTTTTCTGCTCTAATTTGATTTTATTTTTGTAAATCAAGGTCAGCCCTAATCATACATATCAAATAATCATTCATTTTCTATTTTTTTTAACCCTTTAAATGATATCTTTTGATCATGATGTCACTACAACATCTGTTAAGTATTTTAACCCTCCGGTATCCCGTCCAGCAAGCACCAAGTGTGCCATTTTGACACACTTGTGGAATAATGTCAATAAAATGTTCATACAGTTTCTTTTTAGTTCTTTTACACTTTTTTCTATTTCACCAACTTGAGCTGTAAATATAAATGCCGAATACTCAATAATTGTCACATTTTTTAACCCTTTAAATGCCGTGTTTGTAATGTAAACAAACCATTTTTTTTGGATGCAAAACAAACAATTTTTTTTTTTTTTTCAATACACTACATAAAAAGTGGATCATATATTATTTGATTTTTTCATCCTGGCATATGTCAATGATTAACTCCAACACTGGTTAATTTGCATTATTATTTTTGGCGCTAGGTCAAATGTTCAAAAATACTAGCATTTGTCACCAAGTGTGCGTAAAATGCGCACCTATAAATCAAACTATTAAATATTATATATTGATTTATTTTTCTGCTCTAATTTTATTTTATTTTTGTAAATCAAGGTCAGCCCTAATCATACATATCAAATAGAAGAAATAGTGCGTTTTAGGCACACTTGGGAGACAGATGCTAATCTTGTAATTTTCTTTTGTTTACAATGTGCACATTTTAGTTGGTGGCCAGAATTTTAAAGATCATGCAAAAATGAACAACTTTTGAATTCTAACCTTATTTAAATTGTGAAAAATGAAATGAAGTTTTTTAAAATGAAATTCAAAGTGTGCCTAAAAGGCACACCCGGATACCGAAGGGTTAAACTGGCGGTGTTGCATTTAATTTAGGCGAGGCTGTGTGTAAAGAGGATGCTCATATGGTCTCAGTAGGCAAACAGATAATCCTCTCACTCATATCCGTAGGACACACATGCTAGTAGTCACATATGCCAAGGGGACAAAGCTTACGGAGCCAAAGGAAACACGTTATATCATATCTTGTGTCACCTGGAAAGCTATGGTTATGTCTATAGATAGTTAGCCAATCAGAGGCAGAAACGAAATTGAACATCTAAATAGGATTCCCCTAGTGGTGATTTGTATGCGGTGCAGTACACATCAAGTCTAATACCAGTAGACAGGGGTTTCAATAACTGCCGGCTGCCAGTGATTTTCGCCGGCTATTTTAATATGTATCGCTGGCTACGTTCCGTTCTGGAGCCCAGGTCAGCTCTTTTCTGCACTCTTAAAAATAGAGGTACCAGCTTATACTTGTACTTAAAAGGGTCCAAATGCTTGTCGCTGGGGGTGTACTTTTTTGAGAGACATTTCTGTACCCTTTCGAAATGGTCCATTTTTGTACCTTAAGTACTTGACGTAGAAAGAAAACTCTTGTATAGTTGATAATGCCATGATGTTTAACCCTTTCATGGACAGTGGTCACTACAGTGGACAGTTATTCTATAGCTCTTCTCTTGTATATTCATGGGTTTTGTGGTTTTATTTGCATATCAAACAACTTCGCTGTTCTTGATAAACCTGATCTGCAGTAACATGTTTGAGAGTAAATCGATTGCTAGTTGTTATTAGACTGTAATTAACAGTTTTCTGAAACCAAAAGTTTTTTTTTTTTTTCCACATTATCTCTATGAAGTGAGTAATAACTAGTTTTAAAGTATGCTAAAATGTGACAAAACATCAGATTAGCTGCATTAAAATAATATTTCATCGTTTTCACACAGTATATCACTTTCTGATATTGCATTTTAAATACATGTTTCTTTTCTTCAAAAAATAAACACATGGTGTCCAACTGAGTGGACATTTTTGTAACTCCATAAAAAACAGAATCATAAAAAATTTCCATCACATTGGGGTTTTTTTTCATGCCTAAAGAGGAATAAAAACACCTAGGAAAAAAAAAATTGATTAAGGTTCTCATTATTCATGCATGAAAGGGTTAAAGTTTGAACCGGTGGCCTAATTGAGAAAAAAAAAACAAAAAAACAGCATAGGCAAGAGACGACATCAAGACGTGGAGGTGTGAATGAAAACTTGATAAAACAGAGATTATGGCAATAATCAGAGGTTCTAATAAGATAAATAAATTATCAGGCTATTATCATTGAGCTAATTGGGCTATTAAATTAAAACACAAATTATTATTAAATTTAATATAGAGTAATTACAGTATGATATATAATAAATAATGCGCAAAGCCTAATGTTTTAACCCATAAAGACCCAATGTGACTTTTGCGGCAGTTCCAAAATGAATTTTTCTCTCTATTTAACCTTGCTTAAGTGATTTATCATCATTTATTATAATATTACCCTCTATATTTTGCGTTTCTACATTAAAAATCAGGTGTTCTCCCATGTTTAATTTACTGGTCATGTAGATGTTCATAAAAGCTCATATTAAAGTAAATTGTCATAATATCTAAAACAGAGAAAAATGAAGAAAATGTGACTTTTTCCAAAAAAAATTACTATTACCTGAACATAAACCCAGTGTTTCCATGCACTGTCATTGATCCAACTCCATGGGTTTTTACAAGTGAATTAGTGTTGTAGAAGATGATGGTGTTTCCACAGTAACTATGGAGCCTCTGAATGTCCAAATGGGTCATATCTGATGACTATTAAAAGATGACAAAACCAGTTATTGCATGTATTGATAGGTTTAATGGATCAGAAGTTATTAAACATTTTATGCTGGTAGATGATTTTGGTCATCAGTGGTTGTTTGGGTCTTTATGGGTTAACTATAATTAGGCCTACTGTTCAGTTCTCCTCGCCTATAGCCTATTCTCATGGTCTACACTTTTTGTTTTTTTTGAACTTTTTATTTAGATTTTTGCACAGTATAAAACAGAACAAAACATCTGAGACAAGACATAAATTAAAAAAAAAAAAAAAAAAAATTACACCACATAGTATTATTATTGTTACAAATATTATACAACATCTATAGATACTTTGCCAAATATCGAAATATTCACATATTTGTATACATATGCACACATCTATATAAATACAAAACACCTCATGTCAGGGCTTATAAGAGCAATTCTCGTCAACAACCCAAAAAGTTTAATTATACAAATAGTCTTCGACCTAGACACATTTTTTAATGCTGCAGGGTACCTTATAGTACAAATTTGTACTTTACATAACTTTGGACCCTTTTTCATAGTCTAAAGGTGCAATTCTGGCCTCCTAAAGACCAATATTGTACTTTTGAGAGAACATTCTTAAAAAATGTACTTATAGGTACATAAATGTTCAGATCTTGTACCTCTATTTTTGAGAGTGTCCCACCCGGCACAAACCTCCCGTCCAATTGTGAAAAAAAATAAATGTGTGTACGTATGGATCGTGGGGCTTTACTTGTATCACCAGATTACTACACTGAACAAAAATATAACGCACCACTTTTGTTTTTGCTCCCGTTTTTCATAAGCTGAACTCAAAGATCTAAAACTTTTTCTGCGTACACACAAGGTTTATTTCTCTCAAATATTGTTCACAAATCTGTCTAAATTTGTGTTAGTGAACACTTCTTCTTTGCTGAGATAATCCATCCACCTCACAGGTGTGGCATATCAAGATGCTGATTAGACAGCATGATTTTTTGCACAGGTGTGCCTTAGGCTGGCCACAATAAAAGGCCACTCCAAATGTGCAGTTTTATCACACAGCACAATACCACAGATGTCACAAGTTTTGAGGGAATATGCAATCGGCATGCTGACTTCAGGAATGTCCACCAGAGCTTTTGCCTGTGAATTGAATGTTCATTTCTCTACCATAAGCCATCTCCAAAGCTGTTTCAGAGAATTCATGAAGAAGACTGTGTGAGAAAATGGTGGTCACACCAAATACTGACTGGTTTTCTGACCCCCCTGGACCACCCAATACAGTAAAAGTGCATATTTTAGAGTGGCCTTTATTGTGGCCAGCCTAAGTCACACCTGTGCAATAATCCTGCTGTCTAATCAGCATCTTGATATGCCACACCTGTGAGATGGATGGATTATCTCAGCAAAGGACAAAGGAGAAGTGCTCACTAACACAGATTTAGACAAATTTATGAACAATATTTGAGAGAAATAGGCCTTTTGTGTACGTAGAAAAAGTTTTAGATCTTTGAGTTCAGCTCATGAAAAATGGGAGCAAAAACAAAAGTGGTGCGTTTATATTTTTGTTCAGTGTATTACTAGTGACCCCTGCTGAATATATCGTCATTCGTTCACACGGGGATACATAACACTGGTCAACAACAAATTTATTGTTTGACACCCCTGATGTAAAGACTTAAATTTTGGTTATTGTCAAGAAAACCATGGAAAACGTCTAGAAATCAGCTCTTAAATTAAACTCTTATAAGCTATTTTGTTGTTACCATTATATTTGTCCAAACAAATGTACCTTTAGTTGTAGCAGGCATTAAAATGAACAGAAATTGAAGAAAACAAGGGTGGTGTAATAATTTTTTCGGCGACTGTATATCTATTTGACACAAACGGTTAGTAAATACAATTCCCTTGGATAAACGCCCACATATTACGGTACACTAGAGTGAATAATAAATAACCCACTGAGGAAAACTTTGAGGCGGTAGCAGGGGTCATGTGCTGTACATGGTGTGTATGCATTCTGTTAAACGCTCATGTGAGACCTGTATGGAAAGAGGTAGAACCCAGTCTAAAGCCTCTCTTTAAACAGGGCTGGAATTACCTGGATTTCAGGCAATTGCGATAATAGTGGAGGGTGTCTGTGATCTTAATCCTGTGAAAATCTGTCATGTCTGCAATTTGTAAAGTAAAATTTCCACGGCAAATTACCTCCCCTATTTCAGCAAACACAGAGGTCCTATGGTAATACGAGTCCTGTGTGAATTGACATCTCTGTAATTTAGAGTCATTTGCTTCGTTTTTTTTGTTTCTGTCTATTTTCTGACTGAAAACTGTACAAGCTATGCTGGTTATTAGAAAAGAAAGTTTTAAAAGTGTAAATTCTGGAGGCTCACATTATCATACAGCACCCCCATGCCCGAAAAAATTTGTGGGGTGGTGTATGTGTAACAGGGTTGATTATTTCACAGCAATGTGGGTATGCAGATGGTATTGTGCGTCGTTTGTTGTTATAATTACACGAAATCTGTTCATTTTATTACCTCTGCCAAGGAACGGCGGAGGTTATGTTTTCATGGTTTGTTTGTTTGTTGGTTAGTTAGCAAGATAACTCAAAAAGTTATGGACGGATTTTGATGAAATTTTCAGGAAATGTTGATACTGGCACAAGGAAAATATGATTAAATTTTGGTGGTGATCGGGATGGGTGGGGTGGGGGTACTCCTCCGAGTGCTTTTCTAGTTTTCATTTGTTTTGGTTAATGACTGACATTATGGGCCTCCGAGTCAGTATGTGGAACTTTTAATTTGAATCTGTTCCCCAACGAGTAATTTATAGTGTGACACCGCCCACTATAACTACCGTTTTTGTGCCTTTACCTCCTCCCTTTTGTTCCTGATCTCTATGGAAGAGATAAGCAGCCATGCAGTTGGGGGACATTTCTGGTTTAGCCTCTGCTAATTTCATTTTTAAATGAAATGGCTAGTTCAAACTGTATGAGGTGCTTATGATGTGCTGAAACACATTTCTGGATCATCTGGTCTGTGTAGCGGCATGTTTTATGGTGGGTCGCTGACCGGAGGTTTTTGTGTCTATGCCACTTTTGTCAGGAACGAAAAAACGATAAACGAAGACTGCCACCAAAGCCGTACATGTGGGTCTTGCCCTTAAAATCCAATCCAACTTTATTTATAAAGCTATTTATGTATGTATGTATGTATGTTTGTATTTATTTATTTATTCATTTATTCATTCATTCATTCATTCATTTATTTATTTTTATTAGTGATACTTAACAAGACAATGTGGACAGAAAAACAACAACAACACATAAACAAAGGGAAACTCAAACAAATAACAAACCAAAAACAACAACAATGACAGAGTATTGACAAACAACAACAACAACAACAACATCATATTACGAAAAAAAAAAAAAGATCATAAATGTAAATAGCAACTAAACCATATAGCTTGGTTAGGGGTGATAGAGAAAAGGGAAGAGGGGGGTGTATTTATAAAGTGCTTTAAACAACTGCAGTGGACCAAAGTGCTGTACAGAAGAATAATTAAAACCAAAATAGAAGAATCAAATATAGAAAGGATTTAAAGACATAGAAACTGTACAAAAAGGAAAAAGTGCTATACAGAAGAATAAATAAAACCCAAATAAAAAGAATAAAATACAAGATAGATTAAAAAGCCATACAATTAAAAACAAATAAACAAATAAATAGATAAATACATAATATAATTTTACTTTTTCACTGTGACTACGTGTAATTTTACCAATATTCTGCCTGTTATTAAGTGTTTTGTGTATTTGTAATTGTAATGTAAGTTACAATGCACATGTGTAAATGACAAACTGAGGCATAGTATTGTTAAAATGTCACTTATTTTTCTTAAGACATTTCAGGTTATTCATGTTATTCAAATGTTTTTCTTTTTTTTTTTTTTTCCCTATATTTTTATTTCATTTTTTTTTTTATATAATTAAAAAATTATCCGTCCCAACGTACCACCCCCCACCCACCCATTTCCTACCCTTGGGGAGAGATAAAATAGAAATTTAAAAACAAACAAAAAACAAACATACAAATAGATATATAAATAACAAGATAGATAGATAGATAGATAGATAGATAGATAGATAGATAGATAGATAGATAGATAGATAGATAGATAGATAGATAGATAGATAGATAGATAGATAGATAGACCACTACCAAATAAAAACAATAGAATAAAGATAGTACCTTTGAACATCTCACATGGTTTCAAAAGCCAAGGAGAAAAGATGGGTTTTAAGAAGGGATTTAAAGCAGAAAGAGAGAGGCCTGTCTGATGATGGAGAGGAAGATAAAAAACACAACACAGAGTCCGACACCACCACTTCCATATCTACATAATTCTAAAAGTAACGCAAACGGACCTATATGAGGACGTGGTGGGTTATATAGCTCTGTAGATAAAGCTGTTAGAACCTGAAAGTGAGCCCCATTCATGTAATCATTGACTACCTGCTGCCCCCCGAAAACTTGGGGGGTGGGGATGATGTGTTGGACGATATGCATTGAGACTCACTGCCATACAGCATCGAGATTCCTTCAATGAAAGAGCAAATTTAAATCCTGCAAAAGAGGAAACTCTCCAAACATAAGATGGATAACGTGCATAGCAGTGTATGTTTCAACAGACTCTTCAACTGAATCGTCGTCGCTTAATAACAGTGAACCTTCACTTTAGATAACACTAATCGCTTTTTCATTGGACATTTGCGCAAAATTTTACCGATATTTACTACATGTCGAAAAAACAGAAGTGAGTAATGTCGGTTTTTCCATTAAATCACAAATGCGATGATTTGTTTATTTATTATCGCGAGATGACACGAGAAGTCATTCCATAAACATGGTGACGAACGTAAATATGGTGTTGATTTACGGATATAATCATTACACTGGTCAACAACAAATTTATTGTTTAAGTTTTTTGAGCTGATTTAGGATAATTTTGGTGTGCTGAATCCAAAAAATCACATTAATTTTGCTCAATCAGGTCAACTTTCTGAACTATGCTACATATTGGCTTTTTAACATTTTTGCTTACATTTATGGGCATTTTCACATCATATGATACAAAATTCTTTCATATTTCTTGCAATAAACGAGTTCTGAAGATTTTACTTTTGCCAATTTATGATTAATGTTTTTTTTAATATTACAGGTGAATGAAATGGCTTCAACTAGAAGATCTTGCAAAAATAAGCCCGACATATTCTGCTACATCTGCAGTGAATACATATTAAATAATAAATAGATCCTGTTAGAAAATGATTTTTTTTTTTCTCTTAAAACCTATTTTGGGTGAGAACTATATAAAAAATCAACTGATAAAGTCACAAAAATGTAATCAATTTTCTGAGAAGATCAAATTTTTCAAAATCAAATTAGCAAAAAAACCTGACCTGATTGAGAAAAACAGATGTCATTTTTGGATTTAGCGGTGCAAAATGGTCCTAATTCAGTTGAAAAAAACCTAGACAACTTGCAAAAAACATTTTTTTGTAACCCAGTGTTATTATTATATATTACCCCTCTATCTCGTACTAAATTTAAAAATGATTGGGTTAGGGTGACTGGGTGTCCACACATACCGACACGTTTCTTCTTCTTCTTCGCTTGTTGTAACGTTCGTCAACATCCGTTTTTTTTTAATTTTGCCTGACTCTAGTTGCGAAAAAAAGGTCTTTCCATTGCAGTTTTGCGTGATATACCATTTGCGCTACACCTGAAAAACCACCTCCTGTCAGTGCAAAAGAAGAGACTTTTGGCGAAATTGTTGTTTTTCCATTAGGTAAAATTTTATGCACAAGTTATATTTCTGCAATTTGAGGCTCAATGGAAAAGCGACTACTGATAATGTCACTTAATTAAGCAAAAAATCGGACTTTGCTTATGTTATGCAAATGAATAGTATGAAACAGAAAAATCCAGGGTTAATTTCTAAATCATCAGAAGTCCCCTGATTATACTATTCCCATGCAAATTAGGCTTTTTGTCAATCCACCCTGTTCCCCTACTGGTACACCAGAAATGCACACTGATAAACAATCCACATCACCTCCGGGGCACTGGTTACTGTGGCAACAGAGCATCTTTAGTGCAATAACTGACCTCATAGCAGAGAAAAAAATTATAAAATAAAGTCCAGTATCTATGTAGAACACATACTTTGTCTTTTTTAATTCTGCTTTTCTTTTTAATCTATCTATCTATCTATCTATCTATCTATCTATCTATCTGCATGTCTGTCCATCCATCATTGATTTATTATGAATTCTTGTTGATTTTATTCATTAATTTTGCTGTTTTTGTTCTTTTTTTTTTGTTGCTTATTTTATTCATTTACTTTATTTTATGTAAATGTTTTGTTTATTTTTTCCACATTATTATTTTGTAGGTTTTTTCATCTATCTTTCTATCTATCTATCTGCATGTCTGTCCATCCATTGTTGATTTATTATTAATTCTTGTTGATTTTATTCATTCATTTTGCTGTTCTTGTTCATTTTGTTGCTTATTTTATTCTTTTAGTTTATTTTATGTAAATGTTTTGTTTATTTTTTTTCCCACGTTATTACTTTTGTAGGTTTTTTTTTTTTTTTCATCCGTGATATGGAAAATGGTCAAACAATGGCCATAAGGTGCCATCTTTAATTCACATTTGTATGTTTGATGTTTACATGTTAATATTTCATTGTTTCTGTCACAGAAAGTACATTGTGCCTATCATTTTATTATTATTTCAGTTTTTTGTTTTTTGTTTTTTTTTTTTTTCAAAATACATCTTGGTTAAATTATTTCAGTGTGTGTATAAGTACTTTTTGAACATTTTGAGCACAATTTCAACAATACTGCAACAACAACAACAATAATAATAACAATAATAATAACCGTGATAATTTTGTGTCACAATAACCATGATATGAAATTTTCATATCATTACATCCCTGGTTGTAAATAAATAATTTCTTTCATTTGACACATCAGATCCAAGTATCTTTCTCCATCTGACTGTAGATTCAGAAGAAATACTGCTCATGTTATTTTCTTAAGTCATCCACACACACACACACACACACACACACACACACAAAGCAATCAAAATCAGTCAGAGTATGCCTGATTTGCAACAGTAAACAGTGAAGTTCTGAATAAAGTTTTAGCTCTTGATCAAACATTTGCTCATTTCTTCTTAATTTGTTGAAAGTAGAAAACGATTTGAGGAAAAAGCCGTACAGAGAGCTCCTTCTTTTTACTTTTTTTTTTTTTTTTTTTAAAACACTTTATAAATTCCTCACAAATGAAGTAAAACAAAAATGTACACCGTGCAGCTGCTTTAGGAATGCAGATTAACTTCCTTTATCTATCCATCTCTATTTATACACTGTAGAAGTAAAGCGCCACCGAGCATTTTATCACTTTTAAGAATTCCAGTCCTGTCACCGTCTGAATGAATCCTCTGTTTCCAGTACAATGTCTAAGATCTATAACATACAATTCCTCCTCCTCTTTTCCATCTTTTGCCACATTATCCTGTCGTCTGGTGTCCAACTGCCCTCTGTCTGACCCCTCGCTGCCACTTTGTATGGCTCATAAACCTCCGTGCCTCTTACCCCCCCACAAGTACCAACCCAGCACCACCACGGGTGCAACACAGGCCTTAGCCACTCCAACACAACCGAGTGACCAAACTCAATTACATGTCCCATTTATCTCTCCTGAGGCCTCCTGGCCCCGTGGCTCCAGTGTAAATCTTTGGTCCCAGTCAATAATCTATTCTCCAACTCGTCCAAGGGCCTTCCATTGTCATTAGACATCCGTTTGGCAGAGGAACGATGAATGGAGGTGCGGGTGAAGGGGAATAGAATTGAAGAGGGAGAGAAAGTAGTCGTGGGAGGTGATGTTGGGGGGGGGGGGGGGGGGGGGGGGGGGGGGCGGCACTCAGAAACCAGAAGCCATCCATCTATCCAACGACTTGTGGTCACAGGTCATTATGGGTCGTAATGCAACCTAGCATCACACATAGCCGGCGTTAAGGCTTAGCCATACTCTGGTGAAGGTCAGGTTGGACGGCCCCTGACTAGACATGTGTTTACCGGTCCTTTACAGAGCTAAATAAAAAAATATGAACGCGTTAGTCGCTTTTCTATCGGACATCTGCGCAAAACTTGACTGATATTTACTAAATGTCGAAAAAACAGAAGTGCGTAATGTCGGTTTTTCCATTAAATCACAAATGCGATGATTTGTTTATTATCACGAGATGACACGAGAAGTCATTCCATAAACATGAATGTAAGTATGGTGTTGATTTACAGATATATTCATTATTATTACATATTACCCCTCTATCTCGTACTAAATTTAAAAAATATTGGGTTTCCTTTCCCAGCCAGCATGTCAATGTGGGCCCCAGAAGGGTTACATTTGGGCTGCATATAAGGGTCTGTTGTGGGTTTGTCTGCAGTTTCCATGGTGGCCCCACATACAGGGTGAGTCAGAAAAAACGCTCTTTCCATTTAAAGAAATTGTACTGCTAAAACGGAAACACTGATTTTCCTTTTGACCATACAGTCATATTGATGTGGTTATTGAGCATGTCTGGTGATGTAGTCATAGATTTATTGCATTGCATAAGAGAGAGAAGGTCCATTGTTTATTGGGCACTGAAATACCTGCCAACACAATGTATGCCACAGTGAACAAACTTGAAATTGACAACAATTACAGGAGTCGGGGCTTTGCTTTCACACTCAGGACATAGGCCTACATGACAGTGCCCAGGGAGTTTTCATCATGGCAAGACCACAGCGATTGCAGGTATTATTTCCTCATCGAGTTGTCTGTTTGGGTCAGGAGAGAGAGTGGCCACCTAGATCCCCGGACTTGACCCCCCCTTGATTTTTTCTTGTGGGGGTATCTTAAAAACCGTGTGTATCAGAGTGTTCCACAAACTCTTCAGGAACTCCGAAATCGCATCACGGCTGAAATCCAAGCCCTACGACGAACACGAATGGCGAGAAGAGCTGTGTTAGAGATGCGACAACGAGCACAGATTTGCATCAATCTGAACGGTAGCCAGGTTGAAGGTCGTGCCGGACGACTTCGTTGAGACAAAACATTTTGATGGCGAGTAAACATGCAGTAATGGTTGACAATTTCAATTTCATTCACGGTGGCATAAACTGTGTTGGCAGATATTTCGGTGTACAATAAACAATGGACATTCCCTCTGTTATGCTATGCCATAAATCAATGATTCAATCACCAGACATGCTCAATAACCACATCAATATGACTGTATGATCAAAAGAAAAATAAGCATTTCCATTTCAGTGGTACAATTTCTTTAAATGAAAAGAACGTTTTTTCTGACTCACCCTGTATGTTTGCACATATCAGAATCAGAATCAAAATCAGAATCAGAATCTTTTTATTGTCACTGTACCAAGTATAACGAAATTGAGGTAAAGCTCTCCGGTTCAGCGCAAGAATTTACAGACAGACAACAAGTATCAGTAAAACAACAACAAATATCAGTAAAAGGCAAAGTCTTTACAGTAAAAAATAAAAAGTATTGCAAACTAAGATATTTGTTAAACAGAATTTAAGTAGTGCAAATGACATGAAATAAATATCGTGGGATAAAATAGTGTGAAGAATTAATACTATGAGATATTCAGATCTCTGATTCTGATATGGGCAAACACATGTGGGGTCACCATGGAAACTGCAGACAAACCCACATGGGACCCTTATATGCAGCCCACATGTAACCCTTCTGGGGCCCACATGGACATGCTGGCTGGGTGGTGTGTCCACACATACCGCGACATGTTTCTTCTTCTTCTTTGCTTGTTGTAACGTACGTCAACATCTGTTTTTTTTAATTCACCTGACTAGTTGCAAAAAAGGTCTTTCCATTGCAGTTTTGCGTGATATACTATTTCCGCTATGCCCAAAAAAACACCTCTTGCTAGCACAAAAACTTTCAATCGAAAAATGAGATTTTTGGTGAAACTGTCGTTTTTCCTTTAGGTACATTTTTATGCGCAAGTTATATTTGTGCGATTTGAGCGTCAATGGAAAAGCGACTGTTGTGAGGGAATGAACATGAGGGAAATTGTGATAGTTCTGACACCAGTCATTTGTCAGCTCTCCAATTAAATGCAAAGTGCTTCCTAAGGTTCATCAGACATGATGTAGATATGATAACTGAATAGCCCTTGCCTCACCTGCAGAGATAATGGATCTTAATTTGGCATAACATCTACTTTTCAGAAAGATTGTGTCGTTTAAGTGTAACTTCTCCCCCATTCTGAGTCTAACTCCACTCACTGCATGATTATGAAAATGACTTCATTTCTATAATTTCAGAAAGTGACTGAGACGGAGGTGAATGGTAGAAGTACCGAGAGGATGTGAGACGTATGAAAGAAAATCACAAAGAAACATATAAGAGTCTGAAAGGGTTAGTTCAGTGGTTTCCAACCTTTTTTTGGCTCAAGACCCCATTTTAACCCTTTCATGGACGAATTATGAGAACCTTAGTCAAGATTTTTTTCTTCAGTGTTTAGCCATGAAAAAAACAATGCGATCGAGTTTTTTTTTTTCCTATGGAGTTACAAAATTATCCATGCATTTAATTTTTGAAGAGAAGAAACGTGTTTAAAACCCAATATCAGAAAGTGATATGAAAACAATGAAATAAAAACAATTTAATGCTGCTAATCTGATGTCTTCTCACATTTTAACATATTCCAATGCTAGTAATTACTCACTTCATGGAGATAATATGCAAAAAAAAAACCTTCTTGTCTAACAAATAACAATTGATTTACACTTAAACATGTTAGTGCAGATCAGGTTTATCAAGAACAGTAAAGTGACAGTAATGATCTGAATTACAGTGTATGGGATGGTGCATAAGCGTCCACTGTGTTGGCTGATATGGAACTAAAACAACAAAACCCATTAATATACAAGAGAACAGCTGGAGAAGAACTGTCCACTCCAGTGGACAGTGCATGAAAGGGTTAACATCACAAATTTCTGGTGACCCCAGACATTAAAAACAGACACATTTTTTTTGCTAAAATTAACTTGTTTTTGATCATGTAATAGTTTGGTGTACTATGTTGCAAATAAACATTAATTTTAGATAACATTTAGTCTATATAATGTATATTATTATGGACGGAGGCAGAAAAGCCAGGTGTAGATTACTGCACAAAGTGAGAATTTGATTTTCCTTGGTCAGGATATGTACAGTCAGTCCAGCTTGGATTTACAAGGCTGACAATTAATACTGAACAAACAAGAACTCAAACTGTGAATTATGAAAGAGCTGCAGCATCTGAAACTGACCACAATGAACATTTGAAAGATAAACAGAACCACAGTGCTTCAGTTTCAGCTTCACAGTTTGTCATGTGTGTTATGGATTGGGATTGTCTCTCAACTTACCATATTTTTTATTAGTAATTTTTTTTTTTTTTTTTTTTGGATCTATTTCTAGAAATTTCAGGTGACCCCATCTGAATTCCAGGCAACCCCAAATGGGGTCATGACCCCAAGGTTGAAAAACCCTGGGTTAGTTTGACTTTTTGTACTGGTTTTCTGAAGGCCCACCTTACATGTACACTACATTTAGAGTATTTGTACTGAATGCATAAAATGAGTGTTATTGTTAATCTTTGATGTAACACAAACCTGCATCCCTCCATCACGTATTGAATGCAAAATATCTCATGTTTTGTTTTGTTTTTTCATAAGTGAGATCTTTCAAACTAGTATTTAAAGGGTTAAAACTAATGGATTTGCGCTTCTCCGTGAGTAACTGTATCTAATCCACTCCAACTTTATTTGGAAAGCACTTTAAAACAACCACAGTGGACCAAAGTGTTGTACAGACTAATAAATAAAACCAAAACAAAAGAATAAAATACAAGAACAGATTACAAAAAAGAAAAAAAAAAAAAAACCTGTAACTGTAAAGAAGTTTTAGTTTTCCCTTGATGATAGAGGATATTTTTATTGGCTGAGATTTAGACACTGACACCTGATCAGTTAACTGGATAAAACACAGAAGTTTCCAGAATTACAGGGATATAGTTCATTACAAAAGGATGACATAACCATGGTTTTACAGCACGTCTGATAGTTAACTGGTGAGACTTTCCTCTCACCGTGGGGCGGTAGAGAGCCCCGTGGAGCTGTGTTCTGTGGTGTGAAGCTGCTCTGTGGGCAGCTTTACACCTGGGTGTCCTGAGATGAGCCCACGAAGACCAGAAGCAATGTGTAGTGTTACCAGAGCGCACGGATAGAAATTAATTGATAGTTAATTATCCAGGGTCTGTGGCCTTCACGTGTACAGATGTGACAGGTTAAAGTGCTTTATTTTTTTGTAGATTAAAAAGCACATTATATATATATATATATTTTTTTTTTAATGTTTTTAATTAATGTTTAATGTTTAATGTAATGGGTCATTAAGAAGTCTATTTGTTCTTAGATATTATTATAGCTTTGGTACTGAAGTACACAGGAACAGTATAATTACATTTATATTTCATTAATGAGGGAAAATACAGGTTTATATAAATTTACAGGGTGGGGAAGCAAAATTTACAATAAACATTTAGTTGTTTTTTCTCAGCAGGCACTACGTCAATTGTTTTGAAACCAAACATATATTGATGTCATAATCATACCTAACACTATTATCCATACCTTTTCAGAAACTTTTGCCCATATGAGTAATCAGGAAAGCAAACGTCAAAGAGTGTGTGATTTGCTGAATGCACTCGTCACACCGAAGGAGATTTCAAAAATAGTTGGAGTGTCCATAAAGACTGTTTATAATGGAAAGAAGAGAATGACTATGAGCAAAACTATTACGAGAAAGTCTGGAAGTGGAGGAAGCAACAAAAAACGTACCAAAGCTTTTATTAAAGCTCTCAAATCCAAAATCCTAAAGGATCCAACCAAATCCATGAGAAAAATGGCAATTGAACTTGAGGTAGACAACAAGAGCGTTAGAAATGCAGTAAAATATGATTTGAAGTTAAAATCTTACACAAGAACACCAAAACACTTGTTGACAACAGCAACAAATCCAACTTTAGCAATTTTTGGGAATCATATTTATGTCCGCCTTCTAGCCCAGATCTAAACCCTCTGGATTCTGCTGTTTGGGGCGTTTTAGAACATGCTACCAATAGAACATCACACAGCAATGTTGACTTTCTTAAAGATACTATTAAAGAAGAATGGGAGAAGTTGTCGCCCGAATATTTGAGGAACACTTGCGCAAGTTTCAGGAAGCGAGTGAAGGCAGTTATTGAGAAAGAAGGAGGACACAGAATAAAAACATTTTCTATTATGTCAGTTTTCTTGTGGAAAATAAATTCTCATGACTTTCAATAAACTAACTGGTCATACAATGTCTTTCAATCCCTGCCTCAAAATATTGTAAATTTTGCTTCCCCACCCTGTATATTACATTTAAAATGGTTGTTAAAATCATTACATATTTTGTTTAAAAAGCTAAAAGGTTTTGTTTAAAACCAGCAATGCACTGCTATGTTCAATGTTTCATGTCTGATCGACTGATAGGTCAGAGGAAGTTGTTGTGCACATGTGCGTCATTGGAGCCATTATTGTAATGGCTGTCGTTGAATAAACTATGGATGAGTGAGGACGTGTAGCTAGTTCTTGGTCTTTTCAAAAACTCACACAACGCAGCCATCTCCCTCAAACATCTGGGTGAAGAGCGTAACACAGATAGGTCTCCGACATCAGTATAGTGTAGGACCCCAGTAGGATTAATAGGAGTTGGCCTCACTGTGCCTGTTAGAGATATCTTTTTTTTTTTTTTTTTAACCCTGTCCTATTGAGCAATTTGGCTTCCAGTATAAGTGTACAGGGGTCATGAGTTGCTTGACAGTTTTGCTCTAAGATGGTTTTGAATCTTAGATCAATTCCCCCTTATTATTCCCCTACCCAGGCCAGGAATCTGGGTGTTGTCATGGATTCAGACCTGAATTTCAAAAAACACATACAAACAATTACAAAGTCAGCTTACTATCACCTCAAGAATATTTCTAGGATTAACCCTTTCATGCAAAGTGGTCACTACAGTGGACAGTTACTCTACAGCTTTACTCTTGTATATTCATGGGTTTAGTTGTTTTACTTCCATATCAACCAACACAGTGGACACTTACGCACCATCTCATAAACTGCAATTCATACCGTTATTGTAACTTTGCTGTTCTTGATTGGTTCTTGAGTGGAAATAAATTGTTAATATTTATTTTTTGCATATTATTTCCATGAAGTGAGTAATAACTAGTATTAGAATATATTAAAATGTGAGAAAACATCAGATTAGCTGCATTAAACATGGTTTCATTTCATTGTTTTCAGATCAGAGGTTTTAAATACATGTTTCTTTGCTTCAAGAATAAAATTCATGGTGTAGCTGAGTGGACATTTTTGTAAATCCATGAAAAACAGGTTGATTTAAAAAAAAAAAAAAAAAAAAAAAAATTCAATCACATTGGGGTTTTTTCATGCCTAAAGAGGAATAAAAACACTCAGGAAAAAAATTCTTGATTAGGTTCTCATAATTCATGCATGAAAGGGTTAAAGGACTGATGTCACAGCAGGACCTTGAAAACTTGTCCGTGCATTTATCTTCAGTCGAGTTGACTACTGTAACAGTATCTTCTCTGGTCTACCTAAAAAGTCCATCAGATGACTGCAGCTGATCCAGAATGCTGCTGCTCGAGTCCTCATTAAGACCAAGAGAGTGGACCACATCAGTCCAGTTCTGAGGTCTCTACGCTGGCTCCCTGTCTCTCAGAGAATAGACTTTAAAATTCTCTTGCTAGCATATAAAGCACTGAATGGTTTAGGCCCAAAATACATCAGAGACCTTCTAGTCCAGTATGAACCATCCAGACCACTCAGGTCATCTGGTGCAGGTCTGCTCTGTGTTCCTAAAGTCAGAACTAAACATGGAGAATCAGCGTTCAGTTTCTATGCTCCGTATATCTGGAACAAACTACCAGAAAATATCAGGTCTGCTGAGAGTCTGAGTTCTTTTAAGTCCAGGTTAAAGACTCACATGTTCACTGCTGCCTTTGACTAAAAGGCTTTCGACTTTTTAAATTTTAGATTCTCCTTCGAAACTCTGCACTGCAACTCTTACTTTAACATGTGGGTGCTTTTATATTTTTGGATTTTATGTGTTGTTTTCTTACTTGCTGTTTCTAATCACCTTTTACATGTTTCTTTTTATAATGTTTTAAATGTGTTTCTTTTTCCCTTGTCGTTGTATTTCAATGTCCTGTGTGAAGCACCTTGAATTGCCTTGTTGCTGAAATGTGCTATACAAATAAACCTGCCTTGCCTTATTTTACTACTGTATGGATATTACCTGTTAAAAAAATATCTAATGACACTAAAAGAAATAGCCAAATAGCGTGTTGTTTTTGTCAAAAGGCTGTTTGGGCTGGATGAAAGTCTCTGGCGATATCCTCCTGAGGCCCAGGAAAGTAAAAGTTTTGGCTTTTTTCACATTAAATAATTGTCTTGATTGGAAACAGCATAATACAACTTTTTTTTTTTTAAGATACGTTTTTTTTCATGTATTTTTTATGGAATATCCTTTGCAGTGGACAGTTTTTTTCTTGTAAGTAAAGCTGTGAGACTCTTGTCCCCTACAGAGGACATAAATGCAAGCATAGACTATAGTCAGCTACTTGTAGACCCCTGCTTTAGAATTACATTACCGCATAAACATATTTTTCATTCATTACAGAATTCCATTGGGACAAATTAGGCTGCTACTGTTTAGATAATCACTGTAAATACTTCAGCTGTCACAGAAGTATGCACAGACAGGGAAAATATTGACTTGTGTTGACTTTGTCTGGATATTGTCAAAATATTACCATGCGTCAGTTTGAAATTATGCAAAATGCAGAGTTTATGGTCAGATCGCAGCTGTCACAAAGCTTCGAAAAACAAAACCAGGGAAAAAGTTGTTATAGTTTGGTTGAAACATGTCTACATTTTCTAAGAGGTGAAAAAAAAAAAGATGATTCAGGTCATAGATTGTGATTCTAGCTCAAAAAAAATAGATCATCATAAGGTGTTTTGGTAGATTACCTAGCCCTGGTGGCCATTAAATAATTAAAATGCAAAAGGTCTATGCTAACACCTTTGGTTTGTCCACTGAGGGGATTTTGCTTGACCAGAGCTGACATCCCAGCTCTGGTCCCAACCATACTGATTATAATGCACTTTTATGCCAGAACCAGAGATACACCAATCTGCGGATACATGTCAGTACAGAAAGGTAGACGTGGAGGAAGACCACTCCCTCTGTAGGTATGAACAACTCTTTCAAAGTTAATTATTTCTGCTGTTAGTTCATCATACGCTAATGACAACATAATTATGAACAGGGTGCGATTTGTTAAAAAAAAAACAGAGAGGGGGATGTTTTTTTTTTTTTTTTTTTTGTCAAAGCAAGGTGGGGGGCAATTATATATGTGCAGGTGTGGTCCATAACTAACATAACCAGGGCCAGATTAACACTTCATTGTACCCTGGGCAACAATATTCAAGGGCCCCATCATCACAACCCCAGGATCCATGTAATCTGGCAAAATGCAGAATAAGTTCCAGGAATATATGTAAATATACCCCATACTTCAATATCTAACTATCATCAAATGCATTTTGATGTACAAATATGTAAATGCTCGTAGAACTACAAGTGCACCACTACAGCCTCTTGTCAAGGCCACTCACTTGCATATAATGATATGAAAACAAAACACATTAGCATCAGTATATTCTAAAATTGATCCACTACATTAGAAAGAGAGGGAAGTGTCCTCCATTTTCACAAAAAATAAATAAGAAACCAGATATTTTCGTTATGCCCGAGCTACCCAGGGCCCTTCAGAGGTCGCGGGCCCCTGGGCAATTGCCCAGCTGCCCATATGGTTAATCCGGGCTTGAACGTAACTAATGCAACTTTACATACTTTCAACATCCAACTCCTGGGTTCTGTTCCTCTATAATAAGTCGGATCTTACATGAAATTTTTACAACTTCTAACTAGCGCTGCAACTGATTAATCGATTAGGTGCTTGAAGCGAATGCAAAAATTCACGATTCGATTAATCGACTCGAATTGATCGAAGCGAAATATTCTATTGCAGTTTTCCTGAATTGAAGCTTCTTTGTGCATCACAATAAGCGTCCGTGTGAAACACAACAGTGGAACCAATGTTTAACAGCAGAGAAATGAAGGAAACAAAGCTTTGATTCGGGGGAATTGTGGTTGAATGATTTTTTTGGATCACTGTGAGTCGATTAATTGGTTGCAGCTCTACTTCTAACCTGTTTCCACTGGACACACAAATGCTGGGCCCCATGAATTTGTCACGTTTACCCCCCCCTTTCTGGCGTCCCAGTACATGGAGACATTCGCGAATTGTGAGACTGCCGACAGTTCGGTTCAGGTGAACGTTAGTGCCGGTAATGTAGGATATAGGTGGAAGAAAACTGCCAAAACCTGCCTGTTATTTACATTGATTGGTTGTCCCCCTTGAGGATGAAATTCATTGAGCAGAAGTAGGGATGTAAAAACCAGAGGGGGGGTTGGTCTCCTCCATTTCCCCCCAACAAATCGCACCCTGAGGAACACCACTCCCTCTGTAGGTATGAAAGACTCTTTCAATGTTAATTATTTTTGCTGTTAGTTCATCATATGCTAATAAAAACATAATGATGAACAGGGTGCGATTTGTCCAAAAAAAAGGAAGGGGGGGGGTGGCAATTATATACGTGGAGGTGTGGTCCATAACTAACGTAACTAACGCAACTTTACATACTTTCAATGTCCGACTCCTGGGTTCTGTTCCTCTGTCATTCAACGGATCTTACACAAAATTTTTACAACTTCTAATGTGTATCCACTGGACACACAAATGTTGGGCCCCATGAATTTGTCACATTTACCCCACTACCACCACTCCCTCAGTAGGTATGAAAGACTCTTTCAAAGTTAATTATTTGTGCTGTTAGTTCATCATACGCTAATGACAACATAAATATGAATACTCCTGCCAGATCCACACCGTATATGGAACACTGGTAGTTTAAAAACTAAAGAGTCTACTTTAGGCCTTGTTCCATCCATGTGCTGAGAACATGCCAAGCTCAAGTGACTTGAGTCAGAGCCCTGAAGCACTCTGACTATATGACAGACCCGCAATGTTGCTGTCAGAGGGTATGAATGCGGATATTCCAAATAGGGAGAAAATGATAACCAACACTAGTATCGGATGTCAAACTAAAGATGTCATATTAGATAGATAATTACAGCTGATATAGAAGTGTGGGCTGCTGTTGTGCTCTCTCACAAACTATAGGCAAAGCAATCTAATTAAACGATGAGAGGGCATATTCATCCTGTTGTCTGAGAGTCCACTGGTGATGGATGGGATAATGAGTTTCCTGAAGAGAAGCAGACTGGGATAATGAGTTTTATCCAGGAGAGGCTCACAGGGTGCTCAAGGAGGGCTGCTGCATCCCAAGCTAGGTGACAAACAACTCAAGACAGTCAGTCGAGTGTGCCTGCAATTGAGGAAATGGCATCATAACTGTTGGCTAACGCAGGCTATTATTTTGCGTGACTGGCTGTTAGGAATGAAAACTGCCAGACGTGTTGGCATAGCAATCTGTAAAGGCGATCATTCTGCATGATGGGGAGGTTGGCCTCTGGTATCATTCGCAGACTGATTAAATGATGTTCATTCTCTGAGTCACTGGTGCAAGCATGCTGTCCCTGGAACAGCTCATCCTATGGAGAATGCAGCTGGGCTTTTATGACACTGCACGGAATCTTTTCAAACCTTTAAGTTTTTATCTGCTCTTCAGGTGACCATATTTCACAGTGTATCCTCGCTGCTCCGTGTTATTTCCTTACGGTGAAAACATTTCCTGGCTTTATCCTCTTCTTATGTCTGTTGTTTTTGTGTACGGCAGCTGCCAGAAAACTTTGGATGCTAACTGTGTGGACTTTGTCAGTCACAGGCACAGACAGCTTGCTCTACACTGCCGCGGGCTGTTGAATAAGATAGGATGAGGCAAAGCTGAACATATCCCTACAGCGGTCATAAAGGCACAATGAAGAGACTTCTTACTGCAGCTTTATGTCAGGCGGCAGCTGCTGCTGCTGGTTCCAGTAAGTGCAAGTTACGAGCAGATACAATAAACAAGGAGTATGAGGAACAGCACGGCAGAGAAACAGTCATGCATTTATACTGTATGCACATGTGCAGAAAACTTTGTGCGTACACGTGTAGATCATTTTTTTCTTTGCCACACATTATGAGACAATGAACAGAATTAAGTCAAAAGAGTGGAGGATTTGAATAGTCACAGTTGTATTTCTGAGCAAGTGTAGTTAAAACTCTGTCTCTGAACCTACTGAGGATGTAATGGCATTTTATAGCCCCTTTTACACAGAACTTGTGTTAAGGGAATATTTCACCTTTATTCCGGAAAGATGTCTGTGTAAATGGAATGGTGGGATCATTAGGTTATCGCAGCTCTGTAATGCTTCTGGAGGTAGTAACAGAGCTGTGATAAAGGTGGAATCATGATTCTAGAATACTATGTAAGGATGTATTCACGCCTACTTCGTTTGGTCCATTTAAAACGTTTCCCTGGAAAGTCTGGACTTTTTTTTTTTTTTTAGCTGTGAATACAAACATGCAAACTCTGATTTGAATCAAATAAACAGACCAAGGCCACCTAGAAGAGGTGGTCTCAGTCCGCTTTCACTTACTCTGGGCCATTTCGCTTCTGGTGTGAATATAACTGGCCTCGAGCCGAAGCAAACCAAGGAATATTGCGCCTTTTTGTGTTTGACGAGCCACCGTAGCTGCTGGAAGTAGCCGAGGTTCACAGGTGGTCAGAGCTAACAGCAGCAGCTAGACAGACGTGGAGCAATGAAGGGATTGAATGTCCTATTGACATGTGGTCAGATGCACATATTATGAAACTGGCTTCAAATAACATTATTTTCGTAACTTTGTGTCTGCAAAAATAGAGATACAGATTCCAAAAATGATAACTACATGTAGGACCTCCACGTCTGTTTTCGTCAACACCGGCTGTCTCTGATTCATCCCACCCCCGACTTTTCTGTCCAATCCCAGTGCAGTTCCTCACATGCGTGCTTCTGTTTATGCATTTTGGTCCACTAGCAAAAAGTGTAATGAGAATGCGATCTGATCCAAATGAAAAAAATAAGGTCTGCATTCGATCCAAATCAAATAAGCAGACTCAAGGACTTTTCAGGTTTGAATACACCCTAAAAGAAACACTTCCTGTTCTGCAACCAAGGAGTCGATTTGATGAGGTATTGCGTGTGCGACCCTCACAACGGAGGGATTTAAAAATGAGGGCTGGCCGTGTACAGTAAACAAACTTATCAACGTAACCAGAAAGATATCGAACTGGGGAGACGCCGAGATCTGCAAGCTGTTGTCCCTTTGGGCCAAGGACTCTATTCATGCTAACTGGAGAAGTTAGCAACACTGCTATGCTCATGGTATTTCCAATGCACTAGTGATATGTCACCCTATAGCTATGCTGTTGATTCCAGAATACTTCCAGAATGCTGTGTAAAAATCCAGCCTGTCTCACCTCTGTTACTCGTTTTTCTTGGCTGTGGAAATTGATCAATGGTGAAAAAAAGGTGGGATCACCATTTCACCTTTTTCCCGGGATCTCTGGGTAAAAGTGGCGACTGTTTCCATCTTTTTTCTTTTTTTGATCTAAAACATTTAACAACTTTTGAACCACAAATCCTATAAATACATTCAAGTAATTGAGGTACAAGGCAGTTTTTCAGTAGAATAAGATATGATCCATGTAGACATTCAGAAGCTCTGTAGTCATTGTGGAAACACTGTCTTCTGCGACAATAATTCACCAATAAGAGCCATGTAGTTTGACAAATGACCGTGGTTTTCTCCAGTTTTCTCTGTCTTTATATAATAACATTTGAATGAAGATAAAAACATTCACATAATCAGTAAATTAAATATAGGAAAATACCCAATTTTCACTGAAAAAAAGCAAATAATAGTATAATAAATCATGGTAAATCACTTGGGTAAGGTTAAAGATGGAGAAAAATGCATTTGGAAGTCTCCACCAAGTTGTTCTAGGTCTTTGACTGTGGTCTACACTGGGCTGCCACTTGAAAAAAAACAAACAAACAAAAAAAAAAAACACAAATACATCTGCAGATATGAAATACAGACCAGACCACACTTAATCTTTTTACATAATATTATTAAACTACAAACAAGCCAGAAATTATGACAGATTATAAGCGACTGTTAGCACGGTACTGGTTGGTTTATTTATTTATTTGTTTGTTTATTTCTATTCTACGTTACCCTGAGGCTCTTCAGTATTAGAGGTTATAACACAGTGAAAAACACGTATAATGATGCATGTGCTGTATATGTTTAAACTGTATATGGATCAAAAAGCCCGGGACAGAATTATCCAACAACAAACGCTGTTTAAATACTTTGCTTATTGTGACACCATTTACAGTGTTCACGCTGGGTGTTGTGTGCACTTTGAAATCATCTTTTCTTTATAAACACAACAGAAAACAAAAAGCTACCTGTAAATAAAGCTGCACTCATTAAGTGGAGTAAAAACAGAGGACAATTTTAAGGTTTTTTCTATGGAAGAGACACTGCTGGTGAAAATAATAAGACTAATAATGCATTTGTGTTAATTTGAGCCCGACAAATGTGATCATTATAAGTAGTTTCTGCTGTATTTAACTTTGATTTTCAATCCAAACTACTTTCCACAGAGTGAGGCAACGTTTTACCAGAAAATTGTAATGACGCTGTCAATACATTAATTGTTTTGTTTTTGTTCTTTTTAGTTTTTATTAATATCTGGTAGGAAAAGTTGTAAATGGGGGTTATCATATTAGTGTATATAGGAAAAAGGATGTGTGATATTATTATTATTATTATTATTATTATCATCAATATTCATACAAAATAATAATTACTATATAATGATCATAAGGAATAGAAATTGGGGGCAGGAGTACATAAGTTTTTACTTCTTCCTACTCCTTTTTGAGCATGTATAATTTCATTTGTTTTATTTATGTTTATTATTATTATTATTATTATTATTATTATTATTATTATTATTATTATTATTATTATTATTATTTACTATTATTATCTATTTATTTATTTTGTTGTTTGTTTGCTTATCAATCATTTATGTACGAGTACTTCTATTTTGTTGGTTGATTTTTGTTTTGATTTTACTGTCTACATGCTCGAAATAAAGATTTCATTCATTCATTCATAAACTGTTCTGCAGTTCAGGTCCTTATTTACACTCTGCTTTACACAACAGCCTTTTGTGGCACAAAACTAAACCTTCTCCTCCTGAAGTAAAGGTCCAAAGGTTAAAGGTCAACTCATTATGCCCGTTGGGAAATTAGAACTCTGCATTTTACCCATTTATCCCAATGTATACAGCACTTAGCACCACTGTTAGCACTTAGCATTAGCACATTAGGAACAGTGAGCTGCTATTTAACCCATAAAGACCCAAACATCCACCATCTACCAAAATCATCCACTGATTTAAACCGTCTAATCTGTGTTGATTCACTAATTGGTGTAAAATACAGTTTGTCATTTTTTCATGGTCATCAGATATGACCCGTTTGGATGTTCAGAAGCTCTGTAGTTACCGTGGAAACACCGTCATCTTCTACAACATTGATTCACCAGTAAATCCCATGGAATTGGATCAGTGACAGTGGATAGACACACTGGGTTTATGTTCAGTTAATGATAGATTTTGCTGAAAAAGTAACTTTTTCTTCAGTTTTCTCTATTTCTGATTTAATAATCCTCAACTTGGCTGTAAGCTTTAATGAACATCTACATAATCAGTGAATTAAAAGCTGGAAAACACTTGATTTTCACTGAAAAAAAAAACAAAAAACCACAAAATACAGAAGATAATATTACAATAAATGTGATATAGTAAATGTAAATGTAAATTAAAAAAAGTAATGCATTACTTTTGCAACACATTACTACCAACACTGAGTACAAATAACAAAGATGGGCGAAAAGTGTGTTGTGCTATTGAACATGTACCGAGTAAAATATTTCTGAAAATTGATTAGTCATGCCTTAAACCACAGGTGTCAAACATGCGGCCCGGGGGCCAAATCCGGCCCGCCAAAGGCTTCAATCTGGCCTGTGGGATGAATTTGTGAAATGCAAAAATTACACTGAAGATATTAACGATCAAAGATGTTAGAATCATTTTAGGTCAAATCAATCTAAAGTGGATCAGAACCAGTAAAATACTATCATAATAACCTATAAATAATGAAAACTGCTAATTTTTCCTCTTTGTTTTAGTGTAAAAAAAAAAAAAGTTACATTTCATAAAAATGTTTGCAGACTAGCCTTTTGCCAAAAATGTGAATAACCTGAAATGTCTTAATATACATATGTGGAATTTTAAAAATATTCTCCCTGTTATTAAATGTTTTGTGTATTTGTAGATAAACTGTGATCTGTACGTTGTGATGCACATGTATAAATGATAAACTAAGGCGTAATATTGTTAAAATTGCTCTGATTTTACTTAAGAATTTTCAGGTTGTTCCTATTTGTTCATGTTATGTTCAAGTACAATTCGTAGATTTAAACATTTCCATTACAGAATTTTACTTTTTTCACTCAAAAGTTCTTATTCTATTATTTATATTATTTTACGGTCCGGCCCACTTTATATCATATTAGGCTGAATGTGGCCCCTGAACTAAAATGAGTTTGACACCCCTGCCTTAAACTATTGTGTTACAGCAAAAAGTAATCTGTTACTGTAATGCATTACTTTTGTAACACATTACTCCCATCACTGAGTATAGGTAAACAAGATGGGCGAAAAGTGGTTTGTAACTCAAATGCTATTGAACATATACCGAGTAAAATATTATTGAAAATTGATTAGTAATGACTTACACGAGGGGTGTCAAACTCATTTTGGTTCAGGGGCCACATTCAACTAAATTTAATCTGAAGTGGGCCGGACCAGTAAAATTTCTATATTATTATGTTATTATATGTCAACTCCAAAATTTTCTCTATGTTTTAGAGTGAAAAAAGCACATTTACATTATGAAAAGGTTTACATCTACAAATTATCCTTTCAAAAGATGTGAATAACATGAACAAACTGAAAAAATAAGTGCAATTTTAACAATATTCTGCTTCAGTTTATCATTTACACATGTACGTTATAACTTACAGATCACAGAGGATCTACAAATACACAAAACATTTAGTAACAGGCCGAATATTGTTAGAATTCTACTTACTTCTCTTAAGACATTTCAGGTTGTTCAAATTTGTTCAGGTTATTCACATTTTTTTTGCGAAATTAATCTTTGTTTTAGTGTAAATACATGAAAATATTTACATTTACAAAGAGAAAAATTGGGAGTTATCATTATTTATATGTTATTATGATAGTATTTGACTGGTCTGACCCACTTGTGATTGAATTGGTCTGAATGTGGAACCTGAACTAAAAGGATTGTTAATATCTTATTGTAATTTTTGCATTTCACAAATTCATCCCAAGGGCCGGACTGGACCCTTTGGTGGGCCGGATTTGGCCCCCGGGCCGCATGTTTGACACCTGTGCCTTACACTGTTGTTTTACAGCAAAAAGAAATCTGTTACTGTAATGCATTATTTTTGTAACGCGTTACTCCCAACACTGAGTTTAGGTAAACAAGATCATGTGGTAACAGAAAACTCTATTCGCTGCAGACTAGACCATTGCTATTATATATATATATATATATGTTATAATATGTTATTGTAATAAACAGTAATACTACTTCTTTGGTTCCACATTGGGCTAATATAAGGCAGACTGAACACTACAGTGACTCACTACTCACTCTAGTGTCACAATGTGGTATTGCAAGACAGGCCTCCACCCGCCATGTTAGCTAGAATGATTAAGAGATGGTACTGACTGATGGGTGGTTAACTAATTATAGATATAACCATCTGAATTAAATGGTACATGGGTATAGATATGCTGTTTTTTTTTATTGTAATCACCTGTTTTGATTGATTTTAAAATTTCAGTTTGCAAAAAAAAAAATCAACATTACACAACAAAAAGTGTACACTACACCTACATAGAAATGCTGTTTTGTTTTTTTTTTTAATTTACTTATATAACTTCACTAAAATTAACAGTAGAGCATTATATTACTACCAACATATCAGAAGAATATTACTCACAAGACAACAAAAATGATGAAATGAAGCTTAATAATGAGTCACATAAGAGTCATCCAACTTCCTTTTCAGCTATCCAGATCTTTGTATTACAACTATTGAGCTATAGCCATCGTTTTCTTAGATAAATAATATGAAAGCTTCACTGCTGGTGTTAATACAAGCCTTACCTGCCTGATAGGATAAAAAAAAAGATGTAGAGAAAAAGAGGAAAAAAAGACAGACATGGAAACAGCAGTAGAGAGCAAGTGGCTGAAATAATCAATAACTCCTACTATTGCTCTCTCTGTACAAAAAAAAAAAAAAAAAAAAAGAGCAGAGTGAAGGACTGGATGAGGAGGATTTGTATCTTCACTTATTTACGTTACAGTAGAAATGACAAAAGAGTTGAAGTTTTGAGAACATATGTGATGCGGGATCAGGTGTGTGTTCATTTTGCCCTTATTTTGGTCTCACCAGGTGATGTTCAAGGCGTTCCACAGGAGACAGGCCTCACCAGCCCACATCACAGACTGAAATTCTACCTCTGAAAACACGTCTCTACCGCTGAACGACCTAACCATCAGGCTGAAACCGTTCACCTTCAACCAGCACGATGCCATTTCGGGAAAACGGTCTCATCTAGTGAACACTCAAAAAAATGATTTTTGGCTCTAATAAACATGAAGTAATATTTTAAAGTAAAATGTAACTGAAATATATGAAATTTAAAGTTTATTTATCCGAAAGTCAAACATAATGTGAATATGCTTAGTATAAAGTGAATCTAAACAAGTAAAGTAAACTTTATTTACTAGATCACATAAAAAAGCTGAGCGTCACAGTCAAACACAGTTTATGTAAAAGTTGGCATTAACTAAAGCAAATCTGACTGAAGGTATTTAATTTATTCATATTGACTCAATATGATAGAAAAAACATTGTATTAAATGCAACTCTTTACATTAAACTTATATAATAAAATTACATGGAAAATGTACATGTAATTAAAATACATAGAGTCAACATTTTTGGCTTAATTATTTTTTTGAGTGAAGGTGAGATGATTTTATAGCACGAAACGCAATGTTAATGCTGAAGAATAAGCAAACCAAACAAACACACATATCAGCGTAGTATAGGCAGCGATGTGCAAGTTACTTCCAAACTGGAATCCATTACAGATTACTTGTTACTGTTATTAAAAAGTAATTCCTTACCTTACAATATTACAGTCTCCGAATTCTAATGCGTTACATGACTCCTGGATTATTTTTGGTTACATACAGACTCTCGTCATAAATGGAGCATGTGCAGTAGAACACCCCTCCCCCCCCAATACAAGACATAGATCAGGGGTGTCAAACTCATTTTAATTCACGGGCCAGATTCAGCTAAATTTGATCTGCAGTGGGCTGAACCAGTAAAATAATTACATAATAATATATAAATAATGTCAACTCCAAACTTTTCTCAATTATTAGAGTGAAAAAAAGTTAATCTACGTTATGAAAATGTTTACATCTACAAACTATCCTTTCAAAAGATGTGAATAACATGAACAAACTGAAAAAAACAAGTGTAATTTTAACAATATTCTGCCTCAGTTTATCATTTCCACATGTGCATTATAACATACAGATCACAATGAGTCTACAAATACACAAAACACTGAGTAACAGGCAGAATATTGTTAAAATTGTACTTACTTCTCTTAAGACATTTCAGGTTATTCACCTTTTTTTTGCAAAATTATACTTTGTTTTAGTGCAAATACATGGAAATATTTACATTCACAAAGAGAAACGTTTGAAGTTGACATTATTTATAATAATAATAATAATAATAATAATAATAATAATAATAATAATAAACTTTATTTGTATAGCACCTTTCATACAGAAATTGTAGCCCAAAGTGCTTCACATTGATTGAAAAAAAATACAATATTAAAATACATTAAGATTTGATTAGAAATACAATAAAATAAAAATAAATATAAAAACAGCGCACATTAAAATATTTGATTATGCATAGAATTTTTGAAGTGCAAGAAATAAGATGAAATTTGAGAGAAATACAATAAAATAAAAATAAAAGCAGCGCACATTAAAATATTTGATTATACATAGAATTTTTGAAGTGCAAGAAATAAGATGAAATTTGAAATACAATAAAATAAAAAATAAAAACAGAAATACAATAAAATAAAATAAAATAAAAAAAAACGCACATTCCTGGTTCCTGAATTGTGACCCCATTTTTATCTCCTTTCAAAGGCTAATGAGAATAAAAATGTTTTTAATTTGGTTTTAAATATATTCAGTGAACTGGCTTCTCTAATGTCTTTTGGAATTGTATTCCATAACTTTGGTGCATAGTTAGTAAAGGCTGCGTCCCCCATTTTCTTTGTAATATTTCTGGGAGTCGCTCGTAACTCTGCGTTTGATGACCTCAGTGTTCTAGTTATATGTTGTTATGATAGTATTTTACTGAATCCTGCCCACTTGAGATTGAATTGGTCTGAATATGGAACCTGAACTAAAAGGATTGTTAATATTTAAGTGTAAATTTTGCATTTCACAAATTCATCCCAACGGCCGGACTGGAACCTTTGGCGTGCCGGTTTTGGCCCCCGGGCCGCATGTTTGACACCCCTACTGTAATGCATTACTTTTTGTAACATGTTACTCCCAACACTGATTATAGGTAAACAAGATCATGTGGTAACAGATGATTGTAAAAGCACAAACCTTTACTTTTGTGCTGGTTTGCCCACATTTCTTTGACAGTTTGTGTTGAACTCAACCCTCCAGACAGCACAGACTCCTCTATTACCTATGGTTTTACTGTGATACTGAATCATTTCTTTACTGATGATAGCGATAGTTTGGATCCACTCTGACACTCATATTTTCTGCTGGATGAAGAGAAAAGTTTGCCGTACCTTTCATTCCTGTGAGTAAAATACCTTGCTTTCCCGCTGCGCCGACCCAATATGTAACAAAAAGATAGTATCTGTATAAAATCCAAGCATTTATTGCAGCCGTGGCCTCAAGCTTTTTTTTTTTTTTTTTTTTCTATGTTAGCGTTGCTTTATAAAAGAGCTTCAACCTGCTTTCTATCCGCCGCATTTGATAACTCGCACAAAACATCACTGTCTGTTAAGTGACTTTACTTGGCAGCCGTCTAGACTCACAATGGACCCACAAGTCAAAGTCCTTTAACTTTACGGATTTCAAACCTAAACAGCAGGAGAGCTTTGAGTTTCTGGTGGTTAATTTCCTTTTGTTTTTTGTATCATGTTCTATCAACGTCATCATCTTCTCTTGGAAACAAAACAAAACAATAAAAAAAAAAAACGCAGCACCTGCCATGGAGTTCAGCATTCACAACTCGTGAAAAAGACAAAAAAAAAAAAAAAAATGCTGCAATGGCGTCAATCTGACAGAATGCCCTCGGGCATTGGTGGTGTCTGAAAGCATAGAGAAAGAGATATGGAAGCCAGTGGATAGAGGCACTCTTTAGCTGAAAAAGTCAAGTCACTTGGAGAAGACAGACAGTGATATAAAACAAAATCCTTTGCCCTTTAAAGAAAGATGTACAAAACGCTTATGGTGTTCATGACATGGCTGGTAGATTTTAACTGTGTTTTACTGCAGCAGCCTGTTTTTTTCCTACTTTTTCACCCTGTTCTTTTACAATTCCAGTGCCATTCATGTTGATCTTTAATCATGGGGTAATTTGCTAGCATCCACCGACCAGAAATAACAATACAATTACTTGTTTACAAGCAAGGTTAATGGAGGAAATAATTCTGTTTCTACATACAGAATTGTCTGTGCTTATTAAGAACATCATTAGGATTGGTCCCTTGTTATGGTAATGTGTGGAAAGTTCAACATATACAGGGTGGGGAAGCAAAATTTACAATGAACATTTAGTTGTTTTTTCTCAGCAGGCACTACGTCAATTGTTTTGAAACCAAACATATATTGATGTCATAATCATACCTAACACTATTATCCATACCTTTTCAGAAACTTTTGCCCATATGAGTAATCAGGAAAGCAAACGTCAAAGAGTATGTGATTTGCTGAATGCACTCGTCACACCAAAGGAGATTTCAAAAATAGTTGGAGTGTCCATAAAGACTGTTTATAATGGAAAGAAGAGAATGACTATGAGCAAAACTATTACCAGAAAGTCTGGAAGATACTATTAAAGAAGAATGGGAGAATTGTCACCCGAATATTTGAGGAACACTTGCGCAAGTTTCAGGAAGCGTGTGAAGGCAGTTATTGAGAAAGAAGGAGGACACATAGAATAAAAACAT
Source organism: Sphaeramia orbicularis (assembly GCF_902148855.1). Classification (NCBI taxonomy): domain Eukaryota; kingdom Metazoa; phylum Chordata; class Actinopteri; order Kurtiformes; family Apogonidae; genus Sphaeramia; species Sphaeramia orbicularis. The sequence continues at coordinate 17,411,284 of NC_043977.1, forward strand.
TTTCTATTATGTCAATTTTCTTGAGGCTAATAAATTCTCATGAGTTTCAATAAACTAATTGGTCATACACTGTCTTTCAATCCCTGCCTCAAAATATTGTAAATTTTGCTTCCCCACCCTGTATATGTCTGCAGACCTAACAGAGACGGGAGATTAAAGCTCTGAGATGCAGAAATAGAGCATTACCATGCTTCGTTGAAGGGTTAGCAGGGCGTCAGAGTGGGCAGATTTACTGGAGAGAGTTGAGAAGATTGGGTAAAGTCATACCAAACTGGAAGGAAAATGCCAAGGCACTCTCTTTAAACATTAAAATGCCTTTATTACCTTCGCCAAGGAGGTTATGTTTTTGCCAGGGTTTGTTTGTTTGTTTGTTTGTCTGTCTGTTAGTGTGCAACATAACTCAAAAAGTTATGGACAGATTTGGATGAAATTTTCAGGGTTTGTTGGAAATGGGATAAGGAAGAAATGATTAAATTTTGGTGGTGATCGGGGGTGGGGGGACCCACAGGGGGGGCGCAGACCAGAAAATTTCATCAAAATCTGTCCATAACTTTTTGAGTTATGTTGCACACTAACAGACAGACAAACAGACAGACAGACAAACAAACCCTGGCAAAAACATAACCTCCTTGGCGTGGGGGGGCCCACGGGGGGGGCCACTGATCAGCCTTTGCGGAGGTCTGCGCTCTCCGAGTGCTTCTAGTTACCATGTGTAACCTGTGTGCTTATTTTTGTCTGCGTTGTGTGGTTTCCTGGTTGTGTCCCGCGGGATGGAAGAAGGAGGCGGCGCAGGTCTCACTTATGGCGGATTTATTCTGAACATACAGAAAATAGGTTTGTAGTGGGTCAGTCACGGCAAGTAGCGGCTCGGTCTCCGCTATTAAAGAGTTAGCATAATTAGCTTAGCACATTACAACATCGCTGAAACGCATAATCCAGTAACATCAACTACAAGAAATTTACTTCAAAGCGATCACTACACAATGTTATATGTGCTGAAATAGCTCTTCTCCAATTACAATTGGAATTTCTGATTAATAAACTTCGTTCATGTAGCGGACCGAGCATATATAGGGTGGGGAAGCAAAATTTACAATATTTTGAGGCAGGGATTGAAAGACAGTGTATGACCAATTAGTTTATTGAAAGTCATGAGAATTTATTTGCCACAAGAACATTTACATAATAGAAAATGTTTTTATTCTATGTGTCCTCCTTCTTTCTCAATAACTGCCTTCACACGCTTCCTGAAACTTGCGCAAGTGTTCCTCAAATATTCGGGTGACAACTTCTCCCATTCTTCTTTAATAGTATCTTCCAGACTTTCTCGTAATAGTTTTGCTCATAGTCATTCTCTTCTTTCCATTATAAACAGTCTTTATGGACACTCCAACTATTTTGAAAACTCCTTTGGTGTGACGAGTGCATTCAGCAAATCACACACTCTTTGACGTTTGCTTTCCTGATTACTCATATGGGCAAAAGTTTCTGAAAAGGTATGGATAATAGTGTTAGGTATGATTATGACATCAATATATGTTTGGTTTCAAAACAATTGACGTGGTGCCTGCTGAGAAAAAACAACTAAATGTTCATTGTAAATTTTGCTTCCCCACCCTGTACACCTACCCTGAGAATCCCTCATCGGCTGACTGACTTTCGTTTCCGCCAGCCAGAAGAAGGAGCCCCTGAATGACCACCCATACAATTGATATGTGGAAGGCAAGTGGAAGCAGAACTCTGTTACACATGGCATGGTCATATCTAGACCTAAGTCTAGATCTAGGTCTAGATAGGACCTGCCTGAGTGCCTTGGACTTTTTCTTCCAGTTTGGTATCACTTTATGAATCCATTTTTCCAAAGAGCACCTTGAACAATCTCTTTTTTGGTCCTAGAAGCATTCCTTCACATGAATTATTGGATAAAGTGACTTGTAGTAGTTAACACCAGTGGTGTAGTCCAGGGTATATGATGGTATACGGAGTATTCTCGTTCTTATTTTTCCATCAACATTGTGTATACCCACTTCTAAATCCCCCTGATGCATCACTACCAGTGCTGGAACAGCCCATGAAGGAGGAAACATGTCTCTGACCATGACCGACTGATGGAGCAGTGACTTAGTACTCGACAACAGACTATGATGAAAGTTACCTGATGAAACCGCTAGTATTATACGTGATCTTTTGAAATAGCTAGCAATGTAAATTCCCAACAGGTACCCTTTATGTCAGAATAAATGGTTGCTTGTCTCTGTATGTTAGCCCTGTGATGAACTGATAGGCTTCAGGCACCTTCACAACCCTCACATGTCTGAATTTTTTTTTTAAATTTACTTATCATCAGTGGTGTAGCCCAGGGTATATGGCCTATATGTACTTATTTTTCCGTCAGCATTGCATATACCTACTTCTAAATTCCCCTGAAGTGCACCATTCAGTAGCCAAATTGCTAATTTTTCCCCTAGGATGATGAAGCCATGACCCACCCGACTCTGCCTCTAATTGGCTAGTACTTGCTGCCTTCACTGATTAGATTGATTAACTTTAGGCATGAGGACTGATGAGCCAATCAGAGGCAGAGTAGGGCGGGTCATGCTGAGGAAAATATTGCTAACTAGCGCTGGCCACCTCTGAAACCTGATTGGACACCTCTGGAACCAGTGTCATCCCAATTGATTGACAGGTCACTGCATGTCTCATTGAAAGATGCGCGACTTTTAGAAATGTGAACAAGAAACGTAGAAAAAATGTCTTTCAAATGAATGACACATATTCAGAGAACCTACTTTCATGGAATACATACTTCTTAAGTAAGTTTTAAGGTGGTTTCAGAATGAGTCACTGTTTTAAACTACTGACCATATGACTGCACATTTAGAGGAAAAGAGATTTTATCGTCAGTTAAACTGTGTGAGTGGGCTAACGTTATGAAAGGCTAATGTTATCCAATGTTTGCCTCATGTTGAATACATTTACATTTGTGCAGTTGCTTGTGTGACCAGTAAAACCTACAAAATGCTCCTGATCAAGTCATGATAATTTTATAATAGTGAACAAATACTACTGATGAATTTTTGGGTAAAAGAAATAGTGTAGTCTTATATGTCACTGTTTCTAAAACAGGGTGTTTTTTCTGGACTACTTTAAAAAAAAAAAGGCAAAAATTGAGAGTACACCCACTTCTCCAGGGACCACAACACCACTGGTTCACACCTTTCGCTTTCATTCTTGCAATTCTATCAAACAATTGCACTGTGTTACTACTAAATGGAGCAACTCTTTCATGAAGCAAGAAACTTATTTTCCGCTAGCGCTTTCTCTTGGCAGTCTTAAATTTATTAGATATTTGGATATAACACTGAGCTTATAGGCTTTTCTTTTACAGTTTTTTCTCTTGGCTAAGTATATAAAATGTCTAATTAACTTGAAAACCATATTTTCCTAACACTATCCTATAATGAGGCTTTAGGCCAAAGTTTCTTTTTTTCCCCCTTTTTTTCATTCCATTAAGTTTTAATTAACACAACTAGGATTCAGTGTCCATTAATGACATCGCTTGGAGGGGACATTTATACTCATTAACCATCAATAACTCTTAAACCAAATGTGAGCAGAACAATCGCCAACACCGGTGAGAAAATGTGTAAAAATGTTTCTCTCACAGGTTTTTGGTCTATAATGAGGCAGAAGAAAGGCTACAAGCAAAGAAGAACGGTTTTATAGGAAATTCCCAGCAAATCCAAAAATCATTGAAGGGAATGCACAAAATAACACACGACTATCCACATGCATTTAATTGTAGAGGTTCGCCATTAAAACCAAAGTAAAGTAAAACTATGCTGACCGAGTGAACATTAACAGTCATATTCCCTTGGGTGCTCATCTGTACCTTTTTGCATTTAGCTATAGAAATTCCAATATTCCAAATTCTGACCCACAAACCTATGATCACACTAATTTAACCCAAAAAGACCCAGTGCTGCTTTTCTGGCTATTCCAAAGTAATTTTTCTCAATGGATTTATTACCATTTATTATACTATTATTCTCTGTTTTTGCAGTTTTTCAGTGAAAATCCCATATTTCCCTATGTTTAATGTACATAGAAGCTGAGATTAAAGTTATAAATGGTTATTACATCAAAAACAGAGACTTCAAAGACTTCATTAACTGAACATTAAACAAGTGGTGCCAAGCCCCTCGAACATATTTAAGGTATATGGGAAGATTCTAAAAATTCATTCAAACAATTTTTAACTTTGACTTACTGTTCCCAAAGTGTTATGAGATCCATTCTGTGACACTGGCAATCTATAAAGTCAATTTGGTATGAATTCAACCGATAGTTTTGCTGCTACAGACATGTGAAATTTCACCCATTATAAGTAAATGGGAAAAGAAGGAAGATTTAAAAAAAAAAAAAAAAAAAAATTAAACTTTGACCTACTTTTCCTAAAGTATAACCACATCTGTTCTGGGTCACTGGTAATATATAAACCCAATTTGGTATGAATTCGACCAAATGTTTTGCTACTGCAGACATTTTAAATTCCATCCATTATAAGTAAATGGGGGAAAAAAAACATTTTAAAAATTCATAGAAAATTTTTAACTTTGACCCACTTTTCCAAAAATGTAATGAGATGTATTCTGGCTCACTGGCAATCTATAAACCCAATTTGGTATGAATTCAATCAATAGTTTTGCTGCTACAGACATGTGAAATTTCACCCATTATAAGTAAATGGGAAAAGAAGGAAGATTTAAAAAAAATAATAATAATAATAATTAAACTTTGACCTACTCTGACCTACTAAAGTATAACCACATCTGTTCTGGGTCACTGGTAATATATAAACCCAATTTGGTATGAATTCGACAAACTGTTTTGCTACAGTAGACATTTTAAATTCCACCCATTATAAGTAAATGGGGGGAAAAAAGATTTTAAAAATTCATAAAAAATGTTTAACTTTGACCCACTTTTCCAAAAATGTAATGAGATCTATTCTGGCTCACTGGCGATCTATAAACCCAATTTGGTATGAATACAACCAATAGTTTTGCTGCTACAGACATGTGAAATTTCGCCCATTATAAGTAAATGGGAAAAGAAGAAAGTTTAAAAAAAAAAAAAAAAAAAAAAAAAAAAAAATCAGATTTTGACCTACTTTTCTCAAAGTAAAATCACATCTGTTCTGGGTCATTGGTAATATATAAACCCAATTTGGTATGAATTCGACTAACTGTTTTGCTACAGTAGACATTTTAAATTCCACCCATTATAAGTAAATGGGTGGAAAAAAGATTTTAAAAATTCATAAAAAATGTTTAACTTTGACCCACTTTTCCAAAAATGTAATGAGATCTATTCTGGCTCACTGGCAATCTATAAACCCAATTTGGTATGAATACAACCAATAGTTTTGCTGCTACAGACATGAAATTTCGGCCATTATAAGTAAATGGGAAAAGAAGAAAGTTTTTTTTTTAAATAAAATAAAAAAAAAAAACAACAACTTTGACCTACTTTTCCCAAAGTATAACCACATCTGTTCTGGGTCACTGGTAATATATAAACCCAATTTGGTATGAATTCAACCAATAGTTTTGCTGCTAGAGAGTTAAACAAACTAAGAAACAAACCGAACCAAAAACAATACCCCTTGCCTCCCCTTCAGGGGGGTGGGGTAATAAGTGTCTCCATCCACTGTCATTTACTGAATTCCATGGGTTTTACTGGTGAATCAATGTTGTAGAAGATGACGGTGTTTCCACGGTAACTACAGAGCCACTGAACGTCCAAATGGGTCATATCTGATGACCACGAAAAGATGATAAACTGCATTTTACACCAATTATTTACACGTATTGATAGGACTAGCAGATCAACAGGTATTAAACATTGTAGATTAGTAGATAATTTTGGACAAATAACACTCAAAAAGCCATATTTGGAGTTCTTCGCTGGTCTGAACATCTGAACATGTCACTTGACCCTTAGACAAAAAACAAAGTCATAACTGATCATTTTCAACTGATTTACATCTTATGGATCTTCTTCTATAGCATCTAATTTAGTTGCTAAATTCTATTCTACTGTGCTGGACCAGCAACGAGCACAACTTGAAAAGACTTCAAGTAAAAGGCACATTAAAAAGACACCAATTACTCTGTGTTTTCCACGTAGTAAGATGAAATGAGATTGTGCCTTATTTTGGGGGGTTTGTTTTTTTTTTGATAGTTTGTGTTTCTCAAAGTGCTTTTTTTGTATTCATTCTTGTTCATTACATTCAGTTTTCTCTAAAATTGCTTGCACTTCTTCCAGTGTGTACTATTTAGGGTGGTTTATCAGACTCTAATTTCAGAAATTATAATTATGGTCATAAGTCGACAGTCATTTGAAAGTAAGAATTCTGTTTGTGTTACTTCGAATGAGACTGAGGTAGAGGTAGTGCTTAAATTGAGTTTCCCATGTTTCCATTGCAACGATTCTACAAAAACTCACAAAGGACAACTTCTTTTTTTCCAGGGATAATGTGCATTACCATTTTCTGCTTCACTTGCATATTGACCACATTAATATCTACTTACCCAAAAGGCCAAGAATGAACAACTTAATCTCTCTTTCAGGGATCTAATGGGGTCTTAAAAACCTTGAATCTGTATTTAATGCCTTAAAAAAAAAGTCTTTAAAAGGTGTTAAATTTGATATGGTAGGTCTTAAGTTATGTTGCCATAAACTTCTTTGTTGTATTCTGTTTAAATGTGTTTGTTAAATGTCCAAGCTGCAAAGAAAGTAACTTTTTTTTTCTCTGTTCTTTTTGTTTTGTTTGTTTGTGAAGCATCTTTGAGTGTCCAAAAAAGCGCTATATAAGTGTGATATATTACACTGGGTTACAAAAAAATGTTTTTTGCTAGTTGTCTAGGTTTTTTCAACTGAATTACGACCATTTTGCACCGCTAAATCCAAAAATGACATTGTTTTTCTCAATCAGGTCAGGTTTTTTTTTGCTAATTTGATTTTGAAAAATTTGATCTTCTCACAAAATATAATAATTTATACCAAAATAAGATTGGTAAGCACACTTTATGAAACTTTTGACTTGATTCCTGTTAGGTACAATGGTGTATTCGCCGCAGATGTAGCAGAATACGTCAGGCTTATTTTTGCAAGATCTTCTAGTCGAAGCCATTTCATTCACCTGTAATATTAAAAAAAACATTAATCATAAATTGGCAAAAGTAAAATCTTCAGAACTCGTTTATTGCAAGAAATATGAAAGAATTTTCTATCATATGATGTGAAAATGCCCATAAATGTAAGCAAAAATGTTAAAAAGCCAATATGTAGCATAGTTCAGAAAGTTGACCTGATTGAGCAAAATTAATACGATTTTTGGATTCAGCACACCAAAATTATCCTAAATCAGCTCAAAAAACTTAAACAATAAATTTGTTGTTGACCAGTATTATTATTTTATATTATTATTATTATTACTCAGTTACACCTGTTCCAACCCAACATTTATATTGAAATTAGGAACAAATTATCATCAACTTTGCAGCCCCCAATGCCTCGGAATGGTGGGAATCGAAGCACATTTTCCGAAATTTTAGAAGTCACAAATTTTGCCAGTTTGACTGAAATAGGCATTCAATTCTGTTCGAAGTAGTCTTCAAAAGATCTCAAAAAGTCTTAAATCTAACTTGCAGAAACTTGTCGGAGACCTGCTCTTAGTTGTTCCTCAGCCACCACAGTGAACGGAGCTATTCCTTTAGCTGCAGTACTCAACTTCACCACTAGATGCCTCCACATCATACCCACCGAGCCTTTAAGTATCGTATCTCACCTCCTGACCTGAATCTGCACCGGCGTCCTGATAAGTGTCTGTATCACTCCGATGATGTAAACTCATGACTTTGACCCAGTTTTAAGAGCTACGAGTGACGATGACCAGGTCGTGTATTCTAATCGCCGTCCGCGTGATGACAGAATCAGGCTGCCCATGACCGTCACTGCAGCCTGGACTGTAAATGAACATAATAATCATGTAGGAGGCATAATCGAACACATCATAAAGCAATGTATTTTAACCCTTTCATGCATGACGTCCGCATTTCTGGACACATAGGCCGTTTCTCAATACAAAAAACGCATTGTACGGTCTTGCGAACTCAGCTAATACGGTCTTGGTAAGAACGGTCGCAGAGAACGGACTTCCTAAGAACATAAGTCTATCTGTAATTGGAAAAGCTGCGTACTTGTGAACTTTCCTCCCTCTTTGCTGTATTTCCACCATCAGTTTCCTAAAATATTTCCCTCAAATCACCACAACGTCACTTAATTTGATTTCAATACATTTGTACTAGTATTTACATGTCATTTATACGTTTTGTAAATGTGTACAAACTGCAATACATTTCACTGAATCAAGGTTATTATCGTTAATGAAAACTAACGAAATGACGAAAACCAGAATTGAAAAAACATTTTTGTTAACTGAAATAAATAAAAATTATAATTAAAAGAAAAAAAAAAAGATAACTAACTGAAACTGTATTGTGTGCTTACAAAACTAACTAAAACTTATAAAAATTATGAATAAAATTCCCTTCGTTTTCATCTTTGCCAATGTCGGATTGATACGAAAACGATTAATTTTGCTCTAGCAATTTTAGCTAGCAGCACCATACAGCGCTTCACACTCCGTCACTTCTCGTCACTTGTCGTTTAGTCGTCTTCTGGTCCCCGCTCTACCTGGAAACATGGAGACTAAAGTTGGGAGAAAAAAGCAGGGTCCTGTCTGGGAGTTATTTGAATACGACAGCGAAGAAGATAAAAGATATGACAAAACTAAAATTAATACTAAAACAAAACTAAAACTAAGCATTCAGAAAAAAATGAAAACTAATGAAAACTAGCAAACCTGCTCCAAAAAATGAATTAAAACTAACTGAATCAGAGAAAAAGAAGTCAAAACTAAATAAAAGTAAACTATAATAAAACATCCAAAACTATTATAACCTTGCATTGATTCCCATATCATGATAATAAAGATGTATTTCTCACTATTCTGCCTCTAGCTCGTGTTCTAACATTATATCACATCATCTCGTTACGGTCATCTTGTCAAACATTTCTGGATTAAGTTTTTGCCGAACCTGCCGTAGCATTTGAGAGTAGCACATGAAGTGCATCTTGGGAATTATTTTCCAGTCAAGTCGACACGAGTCACCAACCAGTGCATCCTTGGTTTAAGCTAGCAGACAAGAACATCCAGGTATTCCATGCATTCTTGGTTTATGCGAACTTTCAAATGGAACAGTACTTGGGCCACGACTGATGATGTTTCACGAGAACGGAAGAACAGACAAGAATGCGTAGTGAGAAACAGCTATAGTTTAAGCTCATTTTCCAAAGGGTTATAAAGGCAATATTCTCCAAATCACATGGGGGCAGTCTCTATCGACCCTAAGCAATACAACGCAAAAAAGTTTCATCATAGTTTTAGAATTTTGACGGCTCTGTGATCTCATAAAGTTAACCTAAGACCCAGCTAGACCCAGAGTTTCACAGCTTTATATAAAAAACAAAACAAAACAAAACAAAAAAAACCTGTCCACCGCAAAGGACATTCCATTAAAAAACAAAAAAATAAAATGCATTTAAAAAATCTGTTGCATCATGATGTAGGCAATTATTTAATTAACCCTTAAGGGTCCACGGTCACAGTCCAGTGGCGGAATCACATGACATGTTCAGCATGTTGTAGCGTTGGAAGTCGGTCACGTAGACCACTGGGGACAATTGCATTCGAAAGTGCGGACTTGAAACACTTTCCCACTTTTTATTTGATGCTAATAGAGCAAATACAACTGCAGATATGATGGTTTGAAACCGGAGCAAACAAATGATATAGCGTTAGTATAGCGTTATAAAGCAAGCGTATATTTTCTTACCAAATCCTCATCATTTTTTGTCCTTTTTCAAAATGGAAAAAACTGGCTGATTCTAATCCACAGACCGCATTAGCATGACAGGTAAGGGTGAGGATGACCCCCATCTGAACCAGATGTTGAATCTGGGAGGAGCAGGAGTGGGGTGGTGGGTGGAGCGGGGAGAAAACCGTAGAAAACGCTTATGTAAAGATATGATTTTATGTGAAATATCTAAGTATAGTTTTAATTTATTACAAATTAGATGTTATATACATAATATTTGGAACCGATATTCACTTTTAAAGTCTTTGAAAAAGTTCGTTAAGCATTTTTATTACTGCCGCCAAGGAGGTTATGTTTTTGCCGGCATTGGTTTGTCTGTCTGTGTGCAAGATAACTCAGAAAAGTTATGGACGGATTTGGATGAAAATTTCAGGAAATGTTGATACTGGCACAAGGAACGAATATTTAAATTTTGGTGGTGATTGTTCGGGGGGGGGCACTGATCTGCCTTGGTGGAGGTCTGCGCTCTCCGAGTGCTTTTCTAGTGTTATTTATACAAAAAATTATATAAATTTTTCAAATCGGATTTTATCAGTTTTGTGTGTTTTTTGTCCTTTTGTGTTTATATAATAGGTTAAAGTGAAAAAATAATAGGCGGGTATAATAAACATTTCTTTATATAGCACATAAAGGTAAAATCAAAAGTACACAAAACTTCTAAAATAGGCTCACACCCCTAAGGGTTAAAAAAAAAAATTAAAAAAAAAGCAAAAACTTCTTCTTTCCCAGGTCTCAGGAGGTTACATATCTTCTTAATAAAACCATATTAAAAAAAAAAAAAAAAAAAAAATCAAAATGCATTTCATCTTTTGCCTAATTTTGAGTAATAAAACCAATCAAAAAAAAAAAAAAACAGATACTTTTTTTTCATCATTCAAACATGAAAGGGTTAAATGTGTTAGCGGTGTGCAGTGGTGTCCAATACATGCAGATCCAGACATAGAATGATCATGTGGTGCAGTCACAGGTTGCACTACCTGTATGTTTGTGCAACCGAGGCCCCGTCCACATTGAATCATCCCGTGCTGCATAATCCTGAATACATTTTCCATCTTCAACTACTGTATGTCCGTCCATCTGTCTATGTGTTGCCCTCCCTCTCCCATAGGAGATGGTAATGGGATCTTAGCAGAAGTCTGATTAAAAGGACACTTCCTCCTTGGAGACCACCCGACAGTTTCCCTTTTTTCTTGCCTTCTCTTCCTCAGAGCGTCAGAAACCTTGGGTATGGGAACAGAAGGGCCCGATAGCAGGCTCACGCAGTGCAAGCTAATTAAATTAAGCCTGCTTTAATAAAAGAGGAAGTCAACTTAATGCTTTTATCCCAACTCCGCCATCAAAGGGGAGAAGAAAAATAAGGCACAGGGAAAGAAGAAAAAAAAAAAAAAAAACACACAACCTGAAGATATGAATTTCTTCCTGTTACGTTGCATCCAGGCTACCCGTGAGCTACGTTCAACCTTGTGCAGGGAAAATAAGAAATAAAACAGAAGTAAATTGTTTTTAACGAATGAAACAGTCCACAAAGGCCAGAAGTCATAAAAAGAATGTCTTTTTTTTCTAATGTTTTCTTGCGGCGAATATTTTCTTCTGTACCTTGATCATTTTTTTTTTCTCTGCATCAGATTGCGACTTATTCATCACCACATAAAGCAGAATAATATTTTGTTCAGAATAACAATTATTTTCAATCTACTTCTAGTATTTCTCTGCTGTTACATCATTAGAGTGTAAGATTTTTTTTTTTTTTTTTTTTTTTTACAAGACTTACCAAACTGGTTTCATTTTCTCTGCTCATTCGGAGGTTTTAAGTGTTTAATAATGATGGATTACTAAAAGAGTTTTTTATGAAGTTAGATGTCTTGTAAAAAAAATCCTATAATCTTTATAGACTTGGGGAAAATTAAATAAGAGGCCGGAGATGTAGATAAAAGGATTTATGCTAGGGAGAATTCAGTGTATTCAAAGAATTACAGGGGTGATGTCCCTTTAACCCAGTGTTTTTCAACCTTGGGGTCGGGACCCAATGTGGGGTCGCCTGGAATTCGAATGGGGTCGCCTGAAATTTTTAGTAATTGATAAAAATAAAAAAATAAAAAAATTATAAAAAATATATGATGAATTGACAGATACAATCCCAATCCATAAAAGACATGACAAACTGTGAAGCTAAAACTGAAGCACTGTGGTACCGTTTATCTGTCAAATGTTCATTGTGGTCGGTTTCAGATGCTGCAGCTCTTTCATAATTCATAGTTTGAGTTCTTGTTTGTTCAGTATTAATTGTCAGCCTTGTAAATCCAAGCTGGACTGACTGTACATATCCTGACCAAGGAAAAGAAAACTCTCACTTTGTGCAGTAATCTACACCTGGCTTTTCTGTCTCCATCCATAATAATATACATTATATAGACTAAATGTCATCTAAAATTAACGTTTATTTACAACATAGTATAGCAAACTATTACAGTACATGATCAAAACCAAATGAACTTTAGCTAAAAAAAAAAAAAAAAAAGTCTCCGTTTTGATTGTCTGTTGTCTGGGGTTGCCAGAAATTTGTGATGTTATAAAGGGGTCATGAGCCAAAAAAGGTTGGGAACCAGTGATTTAACCCTTGTGTGGTGTTCATATATTTTGTTATTCAGCCAGCGTTTGTGGGTGTGGTGCACCTGCTGCATTTGTGGGTTTTTTAATTCAACATAATCAAACAATTTTAAATTAAAATACTTAACAGATGTTTATTTCATCCCAATTACAAGCAATATAAAAAGCAAATATGTTCAATTTTTGCCTTTGCTAGACCACATTTACAAATTAAAGTGCTACTTGTTTTTAGTTTTGTTCTGTTTTTTTTTTTTGTTTGTTTGTTTTTTTTTGTAAAATGTAATATATTCATCAAAACCTTTATTTTATTTAAACTCTGAGATAAATTGAGGATGCAACCTCATTTACAATATAGCCGAGACAGAACACGACATTTGACACATCCAACGGTTGTATCAGAAATACTGAAAAGTGACAAAGACAATTAAAAACAGAGAACTGCTTAAAAATAGGAGCAGGACAAGATATGAGAGGAAATAATTCATTCAAAAATAATTACTCATCATTTTTCTTTTAATAAAAAATGAAAACGGGCCCAAACACCATACAAGTGTTAACCCAGTGTTTTTCAACCTTGGGGTTGGGACCCCACGTGGGGTCGCCTGGAATTCATATGGGGTCATGTGAAATTTCTAGTAATTGATAAAAAACAAACAAACAAACAAAAAACGTAGTAATTAAAAAATATTTGATGAGTTGAGAGAGACAATCCCAATACATACCATACCATACCATACCATACCAACTTTATTTATAATGCACTTTAAGAACTTTACAGCAGGCCAAAGTGCCGTACACCAAACATAAAACAAGGGATTAAATAAGTAAATAAGTAAGTAAAACTAGTGATAACACAGGGTGCAAAGCGGGCTAAGAACAGCAAATACAACCATCATAAAAACAAAGACATCGTTGTTGTTGTTATGACATTGTTGTTTTGTGGTTTTTATCAACTGTCACTGTTTTCTTTCTTTTTTTTTTTTTTTAATCAATCCATAAAAGACATGACAAACTGAAGCTGAAACTGAAGCAATGCGGTACTGTTTATCTGTCAAATGTTCATTGTGGTCGGTTTCAGATGCTGCAGCTCTTTCATAATTCATAGTTTGAGTTCTTGTTTGTTCAGTATTAATTGTCAGCCTTGTAAAGGAAAATCAAATTCTCACTTTGTGCAGTAATCTACACCTGGCTTTTCTGCCTCCGTCCATAATAATATACATTATATAGACTAAATGCTGTCTATAATTAACATTTATTTGCAACATAGTATAGCAAACTATTACATGATCAAAAACAAATTAATTTTTGTAAAAAAAAAAAACAACAAAATGTCTCCATTTTGAATGTCTGGGGTCGCCAGAAATTTGTGATGTTAAACTGGGGTCCCGAGCCAACAAAGGTTGGAAACCGCTGGGTTAACCTGTAGGTATGGAAAACTACAAATATGTCCTTCAACGCTTGGCAGTTCGCTTTCATATTCAGAGTCTTTTTTCTCGTCTGGACTTAGCAAGAGTCCGTCGCTTTCCATATCTGGGATGGAGGAAATGAAAGGTATTGGAGCAGGGCAAAGGGCAGAGGGAAGACGACCGAGGGATTATCATAAATTTACATGATCAAAACTCCCTACTTTTACGCTGATAGTTTGGAAATATGAAAGGAAAACAGGTCCGGTACAAAGGGGGGAGGGGAGGGGTGTTTAATATAACGTGGCTCGGCTCTGGAGGATAATCAATTTTGAGGTTTCGCGGCCGTTTAAGTAACAATCTAATCCCACTGAACATACGGAACGGTATATAGCAGGATCTGTAGCACATGGGTCATGAGCAATAGAGGGAAGTGCTGCTCTGGTTTGGTTCAACAGGCCAAAGACGGGAAAAAGGAGAGAGAAGCGGGGAGAACGAGGAAGAGGAAGAGGAGAAAAAGAGCCTCTCCTCTTATCCTCATTATGTAAACGAGGTGCATGACTGTTCAGTGGGTCCCTCGAGAGTTAATTACCAGTGGCTTCTCAGCCTAATTGGCTGAAACTAAAGAATTTGCCATTTCTTATTCCCATGCTCACTCCCCCTTACCCCCCCCCCCCCCCCCCATCTCTCTCTCTCTCTCTCTTATTCCATCTTTTTCTTTGTTTCTTTCTCTCACAAACCTGTTTTCCCTCTTCCTGCTTTTCAACCTGTTTTCTTGGTGTTTTTTTTTTTTTTCCCTCCTCTCTCCCTCTTCGGCGTCGGCCTTCCAGCTTAGCTTCATGCCAGTCGAAAAATCTGGCACTGATGCTTAATTTGAGCATCTGCTCCAGCTGGCAGTGGATAAGCAGATTTTTACATTGCTAATTCCAGCTATTTGGCTAGACTAATCACTACTGGATAAAGAAGAGAAACGGGGACTCAGAGTTGCCCATCACTTAGAAACAAAAAAGAGATAGTGAGTGCTGGCATCTCATCTATTTCTAAATGGATGCAAATTAAATTCAAAAAGACAGGGATAACAAGTTGGGAGTAAGAATTAAAGTGGGCAATACTGTGAAGAAATATTAATAAAACAGGGCAAGCAGGGAGAGGAACTCTGGGATTCAGAAGGCTTTGATTTTTCAGAGGACAGTGCAAAGTAACTAAAAGCTATTTTTGACACGCCATGTACAAATACATGTGATTTCTCCCTCTCTAACTTCTTCTCTTTCTCTTGATTTTTTTTTGGACATGAGCAGAACTTGTGAATCGTCTAATTAAAAATACTTACAAGCAGCGGCTTATATATGGTATTTGAAGCTGACAGGCTTTGAGCTGAACAGATTATTTACACTTACGTTACAGGAAATATAATTATTTTTGACAAAAATGAAGAACTCCCTACGTTAGAATGTAACTACAAAGCAGTTGAGGCACCTGAAATGGGTTTTAGTTCAGAAAAGGAGTGTTTTCATCAGATTTATGGTGTGAAAATGTGATATAACTAATTTGTTTAGATATCAACTAATAACTGTAAAGCATGTTCTAGAGCAGGGGTGTCAAACTCATTTTAGTTCAGGGGCCACATTCACCCCAATATGATCTTAAATGGGTGGGACCAGTTAAATAACAGCAGTGAAAATAATAAAATTACATTAGGATAATGTTTACATCCACAATGTTTACTTAAAAATCTACATAACATGAACAACTTGAAATATCTTGGGACAAACAAGTGTAATTTTAACAATATTCTGCCTCAGTTTATCATTTACACATGTGCATTCCAACTTACATTACAATTACAAATATACAAAACATTTAGAATATTTAGAACAGAATATTTACAGTTTTATTACAGGAAATATAATTATTTTTGACAAAAATGAAGAACTCCTTATTTTAGAATATAACTACAAAGCAGATGAGGCACCTGAAATGGGTTTTAGTTCAAGAAAGGAGTGTGTTTTCATCAGATATATGGTGTGAAAATGTGATATAACTAATTTGTTTAGATATCAACTAATAACTGTAAAGCATGTTCTAGAGCAGGGGTGTCAAACTCATTTTAGTTCAGGGGCCACATTCACCCCAATATGATCTTAAGTGGGTGGGACCAGTTAAATAATAACAGTGAAAATAGTAAAATTACATTAGGATAATGTTTACATCCACAATGTTTACTTAAAAATCTAAGTAACATGAAACTTGACACATCTTAGGAAAAGTAAGTTTAATTTTAACAATATTCTGCCTCAGTTTATCATTTACACATGTGCATTATAACTTACATTACAATTACAAATATACAAAACATTTAGAATATTTAGAACAGAATATTTACAGTTTTATTACAGGAAATATAATTATTTTTGACAAAAATGACGAACTCCCTAAGTTAAAATATAACTACAAAGCAGATGAGGCACCTGAAATGGGTTTTAGTTCAAGAAAAGAGTGTGTTTTTATCAGATATATGGTGTGAAAATGTGATATAACTAATTTGTTTAGATATCAACTAATAACTGTAAAGCATGTTCTAGAGCAGGGGTGTCAAACTCATTTTAGTTCAGGGGCCACATTCACCCCAATATGATCTTAAGTGGGTGGGACCAGTAAAATAATAACAGTCAAAATAGTAAAATTACATTAGGATAATGTTTACATCCACAATGTTTACTTAAAAATCTAAATAACATGAACAACTTGAAATATCTTGGGACAAACAAGTGTAATTTTAACAATATTCTGCCTCAGTTTATCATTTACACATGTGCATTCCAACTTACATTACAATTACAAATATACAAAACATTTAGAATATTTAGAACAGAATATTTACAGTTTTATTACAGGAAATATAATTATTTTTGACAAAAATGAAGAACTCCCTATTTTAGAATATAACTACAAAGCAGATGAGGCACCTGAAATGGGTTTTAGTTCAGAAAAGGAGTGTGTTTTCATCAGATTTATGGCGTGAAAATGTGATATAACTAATTTGTTTAGATATCAACTAATAACTGTAAAGCATGTTCTAGAGCAGGGGTGTCAAACTCATTTTAGTTCAGGGGCCACATTCACCCCAATATGATCTTAAGTGGGTGGGACCAGTAAAATAATAACAGTCAAAATAGTAAAATTACATTAGGATAATGTTTACATCCACAATGTTTACTTAAAAATCTAAGTAACATGAAACTTGAAACATCTTAGGAAAAGTAAGTTTAATTTTAACAATATTCTGCCTCAGTTTATCATTTACACATGTGCATTATAACTTACATTACAATTACAAATGTACAAAACATTTAGTAACATGCAGAATATTGGTAAAATTGGTAAATTGGTAAAAAAAAAAAAAAAAAAAAAAATCTATTTTAAATGTATTATGTTTATTCTGTTGTTTTCCTTGGTATTTTTATTTCACTGTTTTTAAATTGTACAGCTGCTTTATGCCTTTAAAGTATTCTTGTATTTTATTCTTTTATTTTGCTTTTTCCCCTGTAAGTTTCTTTGGAAAAAAGCATCTGCCAAATGCATAAATGTAAATGTAAAATTGCATTTACTTCTCTTCAGACATTTCGTATTGTTCATATTTGTTCAGGTTATTCACATTTTTTTTGTAAAAGGATAGTTTGTGAATGTAAACATCGTGCATGTAATTTTACTTAACACAAAAACAAAATAAATAAATAAATAAAAAAATCTTACCAAATGTATTTTTCTCATTTCTCGTCAAAATATCTCATCACACTTAAAATAAGACATAATCACCTAAAGAGTAACTTTTCAGTGAGATATAAGAACTTATTTTTTAGACAATAGAGCTGGAAAATTTTATTTCAAGAAATCCATTGGCAGATTTTTTTCTTAATTCAAGATTTTTTTTTTTTTTTTTTTGCTTAATTCAAGCAAAAAATCTGCCAATGGATTTCTTGAAATAAGATTTCCCAGATCTATTGTCTAAAAAATAAGTTCTTATATCTCACTGAAATGTTACTCTTTAGGTAATTATGTCTTATTTTAAGTGTGATGAGATATTTTGACCAGAAATGAGAAAAATACACTTGGTATGATTTAGATTTTTGCATTGAATAAAGATCCAATCTGCGGTTGTCATTATTTCTAGGTTTTTAATTGGTATTTATTGATTATTTATTGTTGATTATTTAAATGCATTTATTCGTAGTTGCTTCCAACGATCTTGTATTTGTGCGCTGATTTATTTATGTTTGTCACATTGCACTTTGGATGTGGGCTGATGTCTGTGGTAAGCTGCAAATGAAAGGGATTAATAAAGTTTTCGGAATCAGAATCAAAATCATCCAAAGACCTTTGAACACTGGCACAAATTATAAACATTATTTAGCACTAAAACATAACTTGGATTAAATGACAACAACCCTCAATCATCCTTCCCAGGAGAAAAAAAATGCAATAGCACGTGTTATCTTCTTAACGTTAAAAAAAGAAAAAAACATTAGTCTGGCAGTGAATTTGAAGTACCTCCATTTGCTGAAAACAGAGACATCCAAGTCAGAAAAACACTGGGCGACTTTAGCGCACTTCTGTTTTTTTTTTTTTTTTTTTTTTTTTTTCTCTAAATACTGATCAGACCCTGGCGGTGGCGTGGACAAAATATGATTAGCTGCGCTTGTAGTTAAAAGGCTCAGCACAAATTCCAGTTGCTCTGTGCGGTCGTATCTGTACCTTCACAGCTGTGTTTTTAAAGATAACCGCCATATTCAGTGTGCTCCGACTAGAAAATACTATTTATTCAGTGTGTAATGAGCAGATATTAAAGGGAAAATGAGAAACTGCATAAAAAAAAAAAAATAAAAAAAAAAACAGAACACAAAAGAAAGAATGACAGAAAAATAATGACGATAAAAGCAGAATAAAGAAAAAAATAAAGACATTAAGCCCATGAAAGAGGAGGTGGGGTGTTTTATTTTTCCTTAAAGAAATGTCATTAGTAACTTTTTTTTTTTTTTCCTCTCTCTCTGTCCTGAAAGTGTCAGACTCATCAGACTGTTTGGTGTCTAAATTATAAAAAATTATATTCATATGTTTCCAAAGTGCTACCTACTTACATTTAACTGTATTATACAAAATAGCCACATTCACTGGAGGTCCTTGATGTCAGCAGATGTGTTTTAGTGGAGGGTTTTATCTGATGTTTAGACCCGGAGACTATTAAATATGGAGCCTGCAGCAAATAATAATGGACTAAATCTCATTTAAAAGGAAAGTGAAGAACAGATGGATGTGTATATGTCTCAGTTCATATACATTTAAATAGTACAATAGTGAAATGTACCAAGCAATGCAACCTATATTAACCCATAAAGACCCAAACAACCACAAACATCTACTGATCTAAACTGTTTAATACCGGTCAATCCAATAATTCTATCAATACATGAAAATAATTGGCGTAAAATGCAGTTTGTCGTCTTTTAATAGTCATCAGATATGACCCATTTGGATGTTCAGAGGCTCTGTAGTTACCATGGAAACACCGTCATCTTCTGCAAAACTAGCTAGGTTTTTTTTTTTTTTTTTTTTTTTTTTCGAACATGCAAAGAAAAATAAGACAAAACAAAGCAAATCAAGACATAAACAAAATAACATTCAAATGGACAGAATCCATCCTCAAGCACATACAAGTCTGAATATTGCATGGTCGTAAAGGAGTAGGAAGAAGTATAAACTTATTTAATCCTACCCCTCAGTGCTTTTACACCTTTATCATTAACTTAATACGACAATCAGCCTATACCAGGGGTGTCAAACTCATTTTAGTTCAGGGGCCACTTTCACGCCAATATGATCTGAAGTGGGCCGGACCAGTAAAATAATACCAGTGAAATAAGCACAATTACATTATGATAATGTTTACATCTACAACGTTTCATTAAAAATCTGAATAACATGAACAACTTGAAATGTCGTAAGAAAAGCAAGTGCAATTTTAATAATATTTTGCCTCAGTTTATCAGTTTATCATTTACACATGTGCATTAAAACTTACATGACAATTACAAATACACCAAATATACTGTATAGTACCAGGTATAATATTGGTAAAATTGCATTTATTTCTCTTAAGACGTTTCAGGTTGTTCATGTAAAAGGATAATTTATTAATGTAAACATTTTCATGTCATTTTACTTTTTTTCACTTAAAGATAAAATCTGCAGTTTTCATTATTTATAACTTATTATGATATTATTTTACTGATCTGACCCAACTGAGATCTGTATGTAGAACCTGAATTGAAATGATTTTTACACTATTGATTGTTAATATAATTTGGCTAATTCATCCTACGGGCCGAAATGGATCCTTTGGCGGGCCGGATTTGGCCCCCGGGCCGCATGTTTGACACCTGTGGCCTATACTATTTCCCTAATTTTAGCATCTAACCACAACAATCCACAATGCAGTAACCGAATTATCCACAACAGTATGTTCGTGTCAGTACGGTCATGTAAACATACTCAACAAATCAAACATTCTCTTCAATAATTACAGCAGATTTATCAGTACAACATCACTCATAAACAAACAAGCCTCATTGTCATTATTAAATGCTGTACCTCTCAAGAATCAGTTTCCATTACCCTCATTCATTCATTCATTTTCTGAACCCGCTTTATCCTCACTAGGGTCACGGGGGTCGCTTGGAGCCTATCCCAGCTACATAGGGGCGAAGGCGGGGTACACCCTGGACAAGTCGCCAGTTCATCGCAGGGCTCCATTACCCTCAGAAATGTGCAAAAATATAAAAGTTGTAATACTATTCTTTTCAAATGGAAGGACTCAACACATGACCAATGGATCAGAGACATCATGCTTAAAGCTGCAGGAGACTTTCGTGACCAATTTTTCATCAAATCTGTAAAACCTCAGTCATAGCCTAAGTATGACAAATCTGTAAGTCTTTCTGTGAATCTCTTCTCTCACGGTGAACAATTTCGCTGTGTCATCCACCATAAACAAACCATTTGTTTACAAACAGAGCCGGGAGGTCGTTCGGGCATCTTCGGAATTTTGTCGGGGCGTGCATTTTGGGAAGCGAAGGTTTGCGCAGCTACCTTATAGCGGCAGGATGAAAAAGCAACAAACACGACGCAGAAACAGCTAGAGGACTATGCATATAGGGAAGAGGAGCTCCAGCCGTTTCCACGTCGTGTTTGTTTCATCCATATAATATCACATGGTCGTGCTGCCACTGCCAGGCGGCTGCGCGAACCTCCGTTTCCCACAATGCACATCGCAACAAAATTCTGAAGATGCCCAAGTTACCTCCCGGCTCTGTTTGTAAACATTCATTCATTCATTTTCTGAACCTTGGAGCCTATCCCAGCTACATAGGGGCGAAGGCGGGGTACACCCTGGACAAGTCGCCAGTTCATCGCAGGGCTGAACATATAGAGACAAACAATCACTCTCACATTCACACCTATGGGTAATTTAGATTAACCAATTAACCTATTAGTGCATGTGTTTGGATGGTGGGAGGAAGCTGGAGTACCCGGAGAGAACCCACGCAGACACGGGGAGAACATGCAAACTCCACACAGAAAGGTCCCACCCCCCGTCGACTGGTGTTGGAATCGAACCCAGGACCTTCTTGCTGTGAGGCATGACTGCTAACCACTGCACCACCGTGTCACCATTTGTAAACAAATGGACTGTTTATGGTGGATGACACTTGTTGAGCCGCATTATGTAATAAATTCCCATTATGTAATAAAAGTTCAAAATGTAATAAGAATGTCACATCATCTTGTAACAAAGCCGCATTATGTAATAAACTGATACATTTTGTAATAAACTACTTCAATGCATTATGTAGTAAATTTTTTCGCATTATGTAGTAAGTTATTACAATTTGAGAAGTTTATTCCAAAATGCACTTGACACATTTTTATTTTCAGGAAAATGTAATGTGCTAAATTAATCTTTAAACTGTGTGGTTAAAGTTCTGATTCCATTACCTGTAGCTCCTGTGACTAATTTCTTCTAAATTGCTCTGAAATGATATTAATTTGGATTGTTATTACATAATGAACCATGTTATTACATTTTTTTAATAAAAATGTGTCAAGTGCATTTTGTAATACATTTCTCAAATTGTAATAACTGACTACATAATGTGAAAAAATTTACTATATAATGCGTTAACATAGTTTATTACAAAATGCGTCAGTTTATTACATAATGCGGCTTTATTACGAGATGATGTGACATTCTTATTACATTTTGAACTTTTATTACATAATGTGGCTCAACAGCACTTCAAAATTGTTCAACGTAATGCAAGAGATTCAGGTGAGTAATCACAGAAAGACTTCCAGATTCATGATACTGAGGATATGACTGAGGTTTTACAGATAGAAAAACTTGGTTTTGTTTAGTTAATGGTATATTTTGTTGAAAAAGTCACTTTTTCTGCAGTTTTCTCTGTTTTTGATACAATAACCTTCAACACTGTAAACCCGGAATTTGTATTTACTAAAATGCTTTAATTACAATGCACTTAAATGATTTAAGTTTTATGATGTTACTATAAAATGTTAAGTATATTCTACTAATTTGTAGACATAGTTGAAAGTATGAAAAAATTTAAGTTGAATGGAATTAAATCACTAAGTTTTAGTCATGACCACACCTTTTTATCTTCGCATTGCATTGTGGGTATTGGGCATGTTGTTGAAAATGTGTTCTTTTTCTGTGCAGGGGTTCAGCGGGGTTGTGGTGTTAGTGTTAATTTGGATTTAATGTGTGTATGGCAGTGTTTATTGGCCTTTTTGTGTTTGTTTTTGTATTTTTGTAGAGCTGCACCATGAGTCAGAGCCAGAAGAAGAACAATGGATTTAATGTTCATCTAAGACTATTATTATACTATGGAAACCTTAATGTCTAGACAAATTAAAAGCACTTTTTGTACTGGTAAATGACATTAAGCTAACTTCCATTCATGCTACAATTTATTAAGTTGAATAATTTCATAACTATTTTGGTCAGGAATAGGATTTTGAGTATGATTATCTTAAAAAAAAAGTTGTTTAATCAATGATAAATTAATCTGGCTGCAATTGAGAAAATTTGTCAGTGTAACCTAAAATGCTGAGTTGAATGGTTGGATAGTGGGGTTGATTTTACAACAGATTTAAAGTCCAAATAACTTGTCTTTTAGTGTTTTCTACTTAATAGTTTAAGTTCAATACTTTTAGCATTAAAGTTGAACCTACTTAAACCCATTGATTAGTCGATCATTACTCAAATCATTAAAGTGCCTCAAATTTTTTGAGTAAACTCTACTTATCTGGGCTTACAGAGAACTTTACTCTGAGCTTTTATGAACATTTATAAAAGGAAAATACCAAATTTTCACAGAAAAAAATGCAAAACACAGAGGGCGGTGTTATAATAAATGGTAATCATTCACTTAAGAAAAGTCAAATATCGAGAAAAATATTTTGGATCTGCCACAAAAAGTAGCACTGGGTCTTTATGGGTCTATCAATCCAACTTTACAGAGTCTAAAATCACCTGTAGCTCCCAAATCAACAGGTTCGGACTAATTTCCATGCTACCAAAAAGAGGAAAAAACTAAATATGAACCATGCTTTGGACTTTTATACTAGATTTGTCACCACACTGGAGTACAGTTATGTTCCTGGTATTTTATTAGCCGTTATTTGACAGTCACACTGGAGGAAGATAAATGAGATTCATCTTCTCGGAGTTTCTTGCCAACCCTCAGCGAGCATCCTTTCCTGTTATCCTTCCTCTCTTCTTCCTAGGGTTTTTTTTCCTCCCTCTCTCTCCTGTAGTCGTCGAGAACTGCTGGTCTATCTGCGCGGCGGCGGGTGGAAGTAGCGGTGGCATTTAGGAAACAGCTGCTTACCTCCCACTTTCCTCATCCTGCACCAATTATGGTGATTATCAGTAGTGTCAGTCACACTACCCCCCTCCCCTCAGTCCCGCTGTCCCACCCTTCTGTGGCCTGGAGGGCTGTGCTGATAGACGGATTCAGGGTTCCCTCGAGATGCAGGGTAGTACAGGAAAGCGGTGACAGGAAGGGGAAGCTTTTCAACACCTCAACAGGAAAGAAAAGCAGCGAGGGGAACGGAGAAGTACTGCTAGTGCCGCACTTAACCGGGGAATTTAGATGATGTGGATGAGGGCCACGTGTTGTCATGTTGTGTTGGCTTTTTGGGATGACTTATGTAAATAGTAGTGAGCTGGAATCTTAGTCCGAATGCTGCAGACCAAAACAAATTGCACAGAACAGAGCAAACATTTTCATGTAAATGATAAAACATAAGTTATTTATAGGGAGTACCAAGAGGTTTGCATGGGTACAAACAGTTTAAAGGAGTAATATTTTGCTTTTTTAAATGGAATTATGCATTTAAAAAAGCTAAATATCACTACTTCAAAATGTTTGTAGAACATTATTTCAAAACATAATATATTTTTATATGACGTGCACAAGTACTGAATGTGTAACCACGTATTTTAATGTTATTTAAAGGAGTGAAATGGAATTATGCATTTAAAAAAGCTAAATATCACTACTTTAAATTGTTTGTAGATCATTATTTCAATACATAATATATTTTTATATGACATGCACAAGTGCTGAATGTGTAACTATGTGTATTAATGTTATTTAAAGGAGTGAAATGGAATTATGCATTTAAAAAAAAGCTAAATATCACTCTTTTAAATTGTTTGTAGATCATTATTTCAATACACAATATATTTTTATATGACGTGCACAAGTACTGAATGTGTAACCACGTATTTTAATGTTATTTAAAGGAGTGAAATGGAATTATGCATTTAAAAAAAAAGCTAAATATCACTCTTTTAAATTGTTTGTAGATCATTATTTCAAAACATAATATATTTTTATATGACGTGCACAAGTACTGAATGTGTAACCACGTATTTTAATGTTATTTAAAGGAGTGAAATGGAATTATGCATTTAAAAAAGCTAAATATCACTACTTTAAATTGTTTGTAGATCATTATTTCAATACATAATATATTTTTATATGACATGCACAAGTGCTGAATGTGTAACTATGTGTATTAATGTTATTTAAAGGAGTGAAATGGAATTATGCATTTAAAAAAGCTAAATATCACTACTTCAAAATGTTTGTAGAACATTATTTCAAAACATAATATATTTTTATATGACGTGCACAAGTACTGAATGTGTAACCACGTATTTTAATGTTATTTAAAGGAGTGAAATGGAATTATGCATTTAAAAAAAAAGCTAAATATCACTCTTTTAAATTGTTTGTAGATCATTATTTCAAAACATAATATATTTTTATATGACGTGCACAAGTGCTGAATGTGTAACCATGTGTATTAATGTTATTTAAAGTAGTGATATTTTGCTTTTTAAATGGAATTATGCATTTAAAAATGCTAAATATCACTACTTTAAATTGTTTGTAGATCATTATTTCAATACATAATATATTTTTATATGACGTGCACAAGTACTAAATGTGTAACCATGTGTATTAATGTTATTTAAAGTAGTGATATTTTGCTTTTTTAAATGGAATTATGCATTTAAAAAAGCTAAATATCCCTCTTTTAAATTGTTTGTAGATCATTATTTCAATACATAATATATTTTTATATGACGTGCACAAGTACTAAATGTGTAACCATGTGTATTAATGTTATTTAAAGTAGTGATATTTTGCTTTTTAAATGGAATTATGCATTTAAAAATGCTAAATATCACTACTTTAAATTGTTTGTAGATCATGATTTCAATACATAATATATTTTTATATGACGTGCACAAGTACTAAATGTGTAACCATGTGTATTAATGTTATTTAAAGTAGTGATATTTTGCTTTTTTAAATGGAATTATGCATTTAAAAAAGCTAAATATCCCTCTTTTAAATTGTTTGTAGATCATTATTTCAATACATAATATATTTTTATATGACGTGCACAAGTACTAAATGTGTAACCATGTGTATTAATGTTATTTAAAGCAGTGATATTTTGCTTTTTTAAATGGAATTATGCATTTAAAAAAGCTAAATATCCCTCTTTTAAATTGTTTGTAGATCATTATTTCAATACATAATATATTTTTATATGACGTGCACAAGTACTAAATGTGTAACCATGTGTATTAATGTTATTTAAAGTAGTGATATTTTGCTTTTTAAATGGAATTATGCATTTTAAAACATTTCCCTGTGGTCTACATAAACTGTAAATGCTATGGTTGGGTCTGAATTCTTCATTAATTCAACTCCACAGGTCCATCTTCAACCCTATTTCTCAGTAATGACACCAGAAAGGTCGTTTTGAGCGCTGGCCCTTTAAATGCACATGAGCCACTTCAAGCCCCGCCCCCTCCAGGTTGTTGACTGTGCTGCTCTGTCCCGTTTAACCAACAACTGAACATTTTAGGTAATCGGCTCGAAGTTTGATATGATAGTATTTTACTGGTCCTGCCCACTTGAGATTGAATTGGTCTAAATGTGGAGCCTGAACTAAAAGGATTGTTAATTTCTTAGTGTAGTTTTTGCATTTCACAAGTTCATCCTGCAGGGCCGGACTGGACCATTTGGCGGGCCAGATTTGGCCCCCGGGCCGCATGTTTGACACCTGTGCTTCAATACAAACATATTAGATGTAAAAATCAAATCAATATGTATTTTATTGCTTAACCAGGATTTTTGATGGTCTAATAATTTTTTTCCGCGACTAATAACACAGGCAACAGTGCTCAGTAAATTGCATATTACATCACAGGTGTCAAACATGCGGCCCGGGGGCCAAATCTGGCCCACCAAAGGTTCCATTCTGGCCCGCAGGATGAAAGTGCAAAACTTAACCTGAACAGTCCAGGTTGTCCAATTCATTTTGGTTCAGGTTCCACATACAGACCAATGTGATCTACAGTAAAAACAACAACACAATAACCCATAAATAATGACAACTACAAATTTTCTTTGTGAAAAATTATGTGGAAAAAATTGAAGTGAAAACAATAACATTACACTGTGAACATTTTTACATTTACAAAACTATTCTTTCACAATAAAATGCAAATAAATACATAAATGAAAACAAAGACGAACAACCCGAAATGTGCAGTTTGAACAATATTCTGCCTGTTACTAAATGTTTTGCACATTTATGGATCCACTGTGATCTGTAGTTGTGTTAATAATAAGAGATGGAATATTGTAGAAATTGTTCAAATTTTAGTTCCAAACTCCAACATTTTTACAATATTTTGCCTGGTACCAAATGTTTATGTAACATTGTGTGTAATAATACACATGTATAAATAATAAGTTGAGGTATAATTTTGTTAAAATTGCACTAATTTTTCAAATTCAGTTTCTGTTTTTTTCAGGTTATTCACATCTTTTTTTGTAAAATGCAAATATTTTCATAATTTAATTGTGTTTTGTTTTTGTTTTTTTGCACTAAAACAAAAAGAAAAACTTTGATTTGTCATTATTGATAGGTTATTAAGTCATTATTTTCCTGGTCTGGCCCGCTTGAGATCAAATTGGGCTAAATATGGCCCCTGAACCAAAATGAGTTTGACACCCCTGTAATACATGGTATTACTCCACAAGAAAACACATTTAGTCCAAAACATACTTAAAGCTCAATAAGAAGAAACGCAAAAAGGCAAAGATTTAGTTGGTCCTGCTGTAAAACATATCCTTCTGTGCATAATTTACCCTTGTCACTGGAACAAAGAGTAAGAAGCAGTGATTGGGACCAGTAAAATAAAGGCCTGTCCCCAAACCTTTGATCCATTGTTAAGCTTATGCCATTAGTGTAGACACACACACACACACAGAGCGGCTCACTGCCAGGGGGGATGTTAGATCTCGCTAACGAGGAAAGCTCAGGTAGTCCTAATAGAATCTTTCCTGCTCTTATCTGTATTGACTTCAAACAGCGCGGAATGAATGGAAAACAATCTGGGTCCGACTTTGAGCGCAAGGTTGAAGAATACTTAGAATGCGTTTGGGCTTTTTTTTTTTTTTTTTTTTTTTTTCTACAGGCCGGGGCGAACCACAGCTCCTACAACACTGCGGCAGATCAAAGTTAATTCCCCTCTTAATTAAGCTGAAATTGGATGAGAGCAGACAGGGACTAGCTTTTGTTTTCCTTTGTGCCAGCAAACATTATGAGCTGTATATCTAAGTGTGTTTGTTTGTGTATGTGTGTGTGTGTGAGTGTGTGTGTGTATGTGAGGGGGAATAATTCCTTGTATCTGTACCCACAACCACGGGTGTGAGTCCATCCATGCCGGCTTAGGTGTGTGAATGCAAAGTGTTGTCTGCATGTGTGTGTTAAGGGGTTGCTTGCACTCTCTCTCTCTCTCTCTTGCTCGCTCGCTCTCTCGACAGCAAATGTGCCTGCATGTGGCTCGGCGTGAACACAGCGGTGCTCCGTAATGAGACTCCTTCTGCCGCTCTCTTTTCATGGCCATGTCCATGTGTTGTGATGTTAATGAGCCCTCGCTACCACAAACATCCCCCTTAATTGTCCTCTTTGATCTACTGCTAATTCTGCTAATTAGGAGCCCAACTTTCAAAGTTAAACGTTTTGCTTCCACCTTCAAGTGTGCCCCTGCATGTGTGTTCGTGCACAAGGGAAAGCACAATAAAATAGCTTAAAGAGAAGGAAAATGCCCCCCCCCCCCCACCCACCACCACCACTACTTCATCTGTCTTCATCTGTGCACCAAATTCACCCTGTCACAACTTTTTCTTCTTTCTGACTGTAGGGTAGTGTTTCTCAAACTGTGGGGCGGGCCCCCCAGGGGGGACGTGAAAGCTTGCCAGGCGGGTCATGGGATCACTCCTGTTTTTTTTTTTTTTTTCTTCTTCAGGTTAGAACATGTAGCAGGTGGAACTACTGTTTTAGCGTTGGAGCACCCTGGACTCATTTTAGGGACGTACAACAAACAGATCTACTGCCATGGTGATTTGTCGCTAGACTCGACAAAGAGTTTAGGTTTTTAGAACGGAAAAAAGCAATTTTGGATTTTCCCATCAGATATAATGTTCTATAAGTATGTAAAAATTTAGAAAAGTCTGAGAGGGTCAGGTGGGAAATTTTCTTAAAATCTGTTGATTTCATATGGAATGACCCAATTGTGAATTATTCAACCTCTTAACACCATCATACCTATGTAGCTATTAGGTAATGAATAATATTGTAAGATATTGCAGTTATGTTTTTTTATCTGGTTAATATTAAAGAATGTGCAAACTGTAAGGTATATAAAACTTTCTAAAGTTAAATCTTAGATACACAAAACACAAAATATTAGGGATGTCCGATAATATCGCCCACCGATATTATCGGCCTGATATTGGCATAAATATGTAATATCGGTGAATATCGTTATTGGTTTTTTTGTCTATCATTAAAACCGATACAATAATGCCTTGATTTCGTCGGCATTTACGACACATAAATGAAGCATTGTTAGTAGCTGAAAGAAATGTACAATTTTCAAAATTGTACAGTAGAGTTGCCACACTGTAACAGACTCATAGAGGGAGGGAGAGAAAATAAATAAATATGACATTTTTTTCCACAACTTAAGTTGAAGTATGTATTCTTTGCACAGACAGTGTTTACGTTTTGAAAGCCTTGTTGCATTTGAGAATGCATCCAATAGGGCATCACAATAAAATTAGGCATGATGCGTTAATTCCATGACAGGAGATATGTGATGTTACCTAAAGTTATTTTAATATCCCACATATATTGGCAGCGGTATTGGTAGATATCAGAATCGGAAATTAAGCATTGGACAATATCGGCATATCGGTTTTTGGCAAAAAAGCCAATATCGGGCATCCCTAAAAAATATATAACAATAAAAGCAGATACTGCTGAAAACTACGTCACCCGCGGTTGGGGATGCAGTTTTCGGCACGGGGCAGAATTTTGCAGCAGATATTGCCGAAAACTGCATCCCCCTTTACAATAAGCTTGCAAAGCTACAGGAGTGAAATGACTCTAGCAGCTCACATTTGGAGCTATTCTGGTGTGACGGGGTGAATTTGGTGCACTTTGTCCTATTCATGGTTGATTTAGGAAGGGGGAGCTGTTTTCGGCAGCTGCTGTGTGATGCAGTTTTTGGCATGGAGTAGAATTCGGCACAACAATACCGTCGCTGCAGTGCATGCAAAACAACAAATTCACCTGGTGTGTGTGAGTCATTCTAATAACTACATTATCAGCAAACACACACACACACACACACACACACACACACACAAAGCGTAATAGAGTACATCTGCAAGTACACACTGTATCACGAAGCAAACAGATGTAAAGGAGTTAGGTCTTCTTCTGCACAGATTACCACAGATGCCTCGGTCTACACAAACACATTTGCACATGCACAAATAGATTAACACACGGGGAAGTTAAGCTCACAGAGACAGAAGCAAACATTCACTGACAGAATCAGAAGGACACATCCTAATTTGCGAGCTCAGCCACCACACACGTTGCACAATCATGCAATAAGGTCTGCAAACCATGCACAAAATGAATGACTACACATAAAAGCATTTTTGTTGTAGCCAAAAAATGTTCTCGGGATGCTCAAACCGCTTTCATCCTTTTAAAATCTAAAGGGAATTGTATAATTCTAATAACATCTTTTGTGCTCTAATTGACATATTAATAGTTTTGGAATTCATGTGCCCTTTAGTACTCAGACAGCATTTCAATTGGATGTCACTCAACTTCATTCTTAAAAAAACACCATGAGAAGCCTGGGAGGTATGCTGTGCAGGTATTTCAGGCAAAAGCATACAGTTGAGCTGAAAATAAATGCATTCAGAGTCAGATTTTCACAATTCTTAACATTCTAAACGTTTCATTTCAGTATGCAGCTGTGGAAAAAACAACGAGACCGCTGTAATTTCCTGTAAAATCGGCATGTCTGCATGTATGACAGCCATTCCATTCCTGTGTCTGTTGAATTCCAACACCAGCACACCTTATTCTACTGAATAAACACCTGAGCCATGTCGTATTTAAGAAGGAGAAGTAGAAAAACCATTACTTTGGTCATCACTATCTTCTTACAACAGGCAAAAACAGTGCTATTAGTACTGAAAAGTAATTGGAATACAAAAATAACTATTAAAAACTACTGGACTTCTTCTCTGACACTCTGTGCGTTTACATGACAACTTTTATTCCTGGTTTAATCTGATTAAACGTTAGATCCTATTTCAGATGCCCATGTAAACACCTTATTCCAGTTGGAAAAGAAAAGTTCGGATTAAATTTAAACCCGATTAAAGTCACTGGTTTAATCCACTTTTGAATCCGGTCTAAATTATTCCTGGGACATGTAAACCCTTTATTCCGTTTGGACTTTATTCCTTCCATTCTGCACATGCTCGTTGTCTTGTCCTGTCGCGATGACGCACACATTCTGCGCTGGCGGAAGAATATGCAATGCAGTCTAGTCTTACCAAACCGTTCCAGTGGGCTATTCTGATGGGATCTACCAGCCTGGAAAACCCTGAAGGAAGAGTTCACCACTTGTTTTTTATTCATTCATTTGTCATGCACTAATGAGTTCGATAAGTGGGCAAAACAGTTTGCACTGCAGTGCACCGACTGCCTTGTTCTCGCAGCCCTTTCATTAGCTTAGCTTAGCCTAGCTTAGCATAATCGCTTCATTCCTATGGTCAGACGTAGCCAAGCTTTTATAGGTGATTTGTAGTATTTTATGAGTGATTTTGTGAAATTCAGTTCTCCCTAATCATTATTTTAGTTCAATGGGGTCAATATGATCACAAGTTGAGGCTCAAATCATGGCCATGTGACTTACTGCACTAATAACATTTTGGGAAATAAAAACTAATGCAAAGCTAAAACGGTAAAGCAAAGCTAATTTAGCACATGAATCCCTTCCAACAAAAAGATTTTCCAACTTCCGTCAACACAACAGTCCCAAGATTGTATGAGTGAAGTAAGTCGCAGATCTAAAGAAATAATTCGGGAGAATCGGATTTCACTAACTATGCACCAAAGTTATGGAATACAATTCCAAAAGACATTAGAGAAGCCAGTTCGCTGAATATATTTAAAACCAAATTAAAAACATTTTTATTCTCATTAGCCTTTGAAAGGAGATAAAAATGGGGTCACAATTCAGGAACCAGGAATGTGCGTTTTTTTTATTTTTATTTTATTTTATTGTATTTCTGTTTTTATTTTTTTATTTTATTGTATTTCAAATTTCATCTTATTTCTTGCACTTCAAAAATTCTATGCATAATCAAATATTTTAATGTGCGCTGTTTTTATATTTATTTTTATTTTATTGTATTTCTAATCAAATCTTAATGTATTTTAATATTGTATTTTTTTCAATCAATGTGAAGCACTTTGGGCTACAATTTCTGTATGAAAGGTGCTATACAAATAAAGTTTATTATTATTATTATTATTATTATTATTATTGTTATTCACAAAATCACTCACAAAAGACGACAAATCACCTTTAAAAAACTGGCTACATGTGACTATGGAAATGCAGTGACTATGCTAAGCTAAGCTAACAGAAGGGCTGCGAGAACAGAATAAACGTTTCTTATGTAAACCTATATTCAGGTTTAACATTTCCATGTAAACAGTAGAGAAAGTACTTTAATTCCAGATTAATTTCTTCTGTAAAAATAAATCGGATTTAAAAAACATTGTGTAATCGTACCCAATGTTCCCAAACTCTGAGGACTGGTTTTTCTATCAGGTTAATGCTCCTGGCCTCAGCTAGGTCCATAAAGGTGTGGATGACGGACCACCAGATGAAGACCCTGTCATGGGTGGTCCACTTGTTCAAAATGAGTTTATTTGAGTAACTGAGTGATTAGTTGTTGATGAAAGGTTTATTGATTAATTAATGACCAATTTCTTTATTTTTCTTACCAACGAAAGAGGGCAATTTTCAGTTTATATTTTGCACACACAATTTTCTTTCAAAAAAAGTGCTATTTTTTATGCATACACCGTAAAAAAAATAATAATCTGTAATTTAACAGAAATGGCACTGTTTATTTTACAGATTTTTCCTGTCTTTTTAAGATACAGGAAAATATCAATGAAATTACAAAAATAGACTGTGATTTTACATGTCAAATGTAAAATAACATGAAAAAACTGTAACTGTGAATAACCATAAAATTTCAACTTTTCAAAAGAATTTTTTTTCCACAGAAAAATACAGTTACAATACATTTGTAAAGGTATCATAATTTCACAAATATTTATTTTCTATGTATGAGATTAAACTGTTAATTATAGTTTAACACTGTTAAAAAAAAAAAAAAACAGTAAAATGAGATAAAATTACTGACAATTAACCGTTAAAGAAGTATTTGTTCTGTCAGTTTAACAAGACTTGTTTGTTAATTGACAAATATCTTGTGTAATTACAGGAGGTTTCACAACAAAAATGTTGAATTAATGTATTTCTATGAATGTATAACATGTATAAGCACTGATAGACTGTCCAAATACAGTTTTTATCAGTGGATTGTACAACTTAGTCAAATTGAAAATTATTTAGATATATATATTTATAGGTAATTTGATTGTTTTGATACATGAAAATATTCTTTATTAAAGATTAAAGGGTAAAAAAAAGCAAAATCTCATGTAAAATTAGGGCAAAAAAATTTGTATTTTAATTATGGAAAATTACCGTATTTTTATGCGATGGCTATTTTCAATTATTTAACAGTATTTTTTGGCACCCCTGCTGCTGGAATATTACCTCTTTTTTTTTTTTTTTTTTTTTTTTTTTTTTACAGTATATTACAGTTAAATATATGTTGTTTACCAATTTTTGAAAATATAAACAAATGCCTTTGGCACAGGAACAAATTCAGCCTAATTTTTTTTTAATCAAAAACACCAGAATTAGAATGAAGCCAGAGTTAGGGGTACTTAGCTAAAAAAGTATATTTCAGGCGGTACTGCACTGTAAATCTGTATTTTAATTATGGAAAATTACCATATTTTTATGAGATGGTTATTTTCCGTTATTTAACAGTATTTTTTTGGCACCCCTGCTGCCGGAATACTACCGTTTTTGTTTTTTTTATGTTTTTTTTTTTTTTTTTTTTTTTTTTTTTTTACAGTGTATTAGAGTTAAATATATATTGTTTATTTACAAAGTTTTAAAAATATATATAAACGCCTTTGGTACAGGAACAAATTTTGCCTAATTTTTTTTTTCAATCAAAAACGCCAGAATTAAAATGAAGCCAGAGTTGGGGGTATTTGGCTAAAAAAAGTATATTTCAAGGGGTACTCCACTGTAAAAAGTGTGAGAATCACTGCTCTAATGGAGAAATGTATCATTATATGCTTCAGATACTCCGTTCTAAACTGTATTGACTTCTTACACACATCGAACATGCAGACATGCAGTAGCACATATGCATGAGTGCACAGATGCATTCAAAGGTGGAACACAGTAAATACATGTGTGAGACTGTTCAATGCTGCACATGTCATGTGACCAGAGCCACCTTCCTTAAAACCATACAACGCATCTCCATCCACCTGACAAGACTCAACACACTCAGAACGAAGGCGGCTTTAAGCTGTCTGAAACCATCTTAATCAACTTTGTCGCCTCTTTTTCCCCTCTTTTTAAATGTCTGGATGTGACTTTTCAACTACATGAAGACAGAATATGATCTTTAGCTTCATGTGTATGCGACAGAACTTTAAAAACCACTGGAGCGTAGATAAATAAAGTGGTTCATGGTTAATTAAAAGCGAGTGCATCTTAAAGAAAACAAGTGGCCCTCACCTGCAGTCAGAGCCCACAGGGGGAAAGCCTTTATTGGTTTCTGTGACTAATCAATATTAATCACTAGCGAGAGAAAAAAAAAAGAGAATGAAAAACAAGAAATGGGCTAAAGGCTTCCCTCCAACTATTATCAACAGCCTGTGGTCACTTCTCATTCCTATTATTCTCCACTGTGATAAGCTGAAGGCGTCAGATCAAGTAAAATGAGCTCTTAATAGTGTTGTCATTGCACTGAAAAGTACTGCACTTCATCAGTGCATTGATTTTCGTAACATTTTTTTCTTTTTTTTTACCTGTTTAAACAATAAGTATAAATGTGGTTAAAATGCATAAAAAATATCTAAATCAGAGGTAGTGATAGAATCAAAAAGGTGAAATAAATGACTTAACCTGTTAAATTTTTAAAAATTCAACCTTAATGTGTTACTGGAGGACATAACAAGACTTTTTAGTCTTTTAGTTTTATGTGTCCCCTGGATATATCAGAGACCCACATAATAGAAGCACTAGTCAGCCCCCAGAAAAGCTGCTGTCGTTTCACTTCTAAACTGAGACGGTATTGGTGCAATAGTCTGTATATCTTATAATGTGCACAAATTCTGTATCTGCTTTTTATTCTATTTATTCTGTATGTTCTGTGTATGTTGTAGGCTTGTATTATATGGACTTGTGTCTGCAAAAAAGTTTATTATTATTATTATTATTATTATTATTATTATTATTATTATTATTATTATTATTATTATTATTATTAACTTTTGAGAAATAGAAAAAAGATAGATAGATAGATAGATAGATAGATAGATAGATAGATAGATAGATAGATAGATAGATAGATAGATAGATAGATAGATAGATAGATAGATAGATAGATAGATAGATAGATAGATAGATAGATAGATAGATAGATAATCAAGGTCAAAGTTACCATTTTTGGTTCCTTACCTGTAAATGGCACAAAAAAAAAAATTCAATAATAATAATAATAATAATAATAATATGAAATTCAAAATTTCAACCTCAGTGTGTTATTGGAGGACCTAACAAGACTTCATTACTTTTGCAAATTTTTTTTTTAATGTAGAAAATCATGGTTAATTAAGTTACCGTATTTGGTTCCTTACCCATAAGTGGCAATAAATAAATAAAAATCCATGAAGTAAATGTAAAAAAAAATACAAGTAAAAACAAATGTATGTATCCTATTTGTTGTACATATCTCTCATCTGTTGTATAGTTAGCTTTGTATATTCTTTCTGTATATTTAATTCATTTCAGGAGTTCTAGCATTACTTTAGTTACACATGTGTATTAATATTTTATTCTGAAGCCCTTGCCCAGTTCACTTTTCTAACACTGTGATTTGTATTATATTTTATTCTTCTTATACAGTCCCCTTTTGCAAGTGTTTTTTTCTTTTTTTTAATCTTTTTTTATTATTTCAAATTATACATTTACACAAACATGTACCCATACACAAGGAACCACATAGACACAACATATACAAACAAACCTACCAAACCCCAAAAAAAGAAGAAGAAAAAAAAAAAAAGCAACAAGATGAATCGCGTTACCAACTCCTCTTTACAATACTTTTGCACTAAGTGTTTTGCTGCTAAATTGAACTGAGCTGCTAAACTGATTTTCATTGTTCCTGTGACAGTGACAATAAAGATCTATTCTATTCTATTGTAATGTAAGGTAAAGGGAGCATGTATTTTAGAACATTAGACCAACATAAGTGCTGATCCAGACCCCTGTCCACATCCACATTCTCCCTTTGAACATCATTCCTTACATTAGTACCATTACTTCATGGTACCTAACAAAGCAGGTACGCTCACTGTTCATGCAGACGTGGACCTTACAGACCCTGTAGACCACATCGGACCTGAGATTGTTGACTTAGGGGCCGTTTACATGGCGTAGGATTCAGTCGACTCCGGGAAGATTTCATCGCGGATTAGCCTTCTGTTAACATGGAAACGGTGCCTAGAGTGCCTGAATCCAGAAACTTTTGATACCAGGGTCCAGGGTGGAACGTTATCGATACGCTCCGCATTTCAGCTCCGTGTTAACGCGAATCGGAGCGTTCCGGGGTAAAATATGACGTCACCGCATGCGCGCGCAGCCAAGAACCGCCAGTTAACCCACTCCAGGCCAGTTGGTGGCGGTAATGCGCCTCCAAGCTGGTTTGCCAGCCTCTATGACACAATAAAGCTGCAGAAAAAGAAGGAACAACCACAACAACAATGGCCGGTTTCAGAACAACATACTAACTGTGCTCAGTTTGCTGTCGCTTCTCCACCAAAAGTTAGACTTACTGCGTCTACACTCTTACCAGCGGAGACGCATTTCTTATATTCGCCAATGCCTGAGTCAATCCCTAACATACCATTGAAGGAGGACAGTTAGGAGATCGCCAGCTACTGGTCTGGCATGGCCACTACAGCGTATTCAGCCGTCCTCGCGGACTCATGTTAACGCAGATCGTTATCATAGCGGCTTCGTCTTAACGCGGAATGATTTTATAACGCAAAGGAGAAATCTTTGCGGAATTAGATCCTAGTGTTGCCGTATAAACGTACCCTTACTGTCCTCACTGGAACTGTCTTGTAATGCATGTGTAAATGATCAAAAATAGTCACTTGCTCAATAAAGGGTTAATTCATTTGCAGTGCTGATCATAAGGTGGAATACAAGGCGGGAAAACCTACAAATAAACTCCTCTGAGAGTTTGGAGTAACAGGCAGCTTACAAGCAACAGCAAAGGGGGGTGGGGGGGGTAGGGGGTGTACGGGCAGGGGTCTGAATGAGTTAATATCTTATCAGTTTTTCAGAATGCTATACGTGAATAGTAGAGGAGACCAAGTAGTAGTCTGACACAGCACAGCCGGGGGATCCCATGCCAATCGGAGCGTGGCCTTTTAGCCGAGCGTTCTGTCAGAGATGCCAGTTTGACGGACGACGCCGGCCAGA
Source organism: Sphaeramia orbicularis (assembly GCF_902148855.1). NCBI lineage: Eukaryota > Metazoa > Chordata > Actinopteri > Kurtiformes > Apogonidae > Sphaeramia > Sphaeramia orbicularis. Next base: position 17,449,239 of record NC_043977.1, read on the forward strand.
GTGACATTTCTCCAGGGTGGGAAAGAAGGGACAAAAGTGCGAGACATCACAAGTTGTTAAAGAGAAGGAGGATAAAAAGCAAAGAAACGTGTCTATAAGCATGAGGAGGTCAGGTTAAGAGGGTCATTTCTGTATGTGTTGAAGTATTCAGATTGGATGAAATTGCAAGAACAAGATTATTTGTGGGTGTTCATGTACTCTATTAACCCTTAGGGGTCCACGGTCACAGCACCGTGACACGTCGTAGCATCGGAAGTCGTTCATGCACACCGCTGGGGACAAGTGCATTCGAAAGTGCGGACTTGAAACACTTTCCCACTTTTTATTTGATGTTGATGGAGCGAATACAACCGCAGATATGACGGTTTGAAACCAGAGCAAACGAACGTAAATAAAAGTATGAAAACTTTACCATATTTTTGTCATTTTTTTGTTCTTTTTCAAAATGGAAAAAACTGACCCAATCTGCGGATCCTAATCCACAGACTGAATTAGTATTATAGGTAAAACTGAGAATGACCCCCACCTGAACCGGATGAGGAAACCAGGATGGCCGGGGTGGGGTGGGGTGAGAAAACCGGAGAAAACGTAAAAAAAAAAAAAAAGTAAAGATATGCTTTTATGTCAAATATTCGAGTATAGTTTTATTTTATTACAATTTTGATTTTATATACCTAATATTTGGAACCAATATTCACTTTTAAAGTCTTTGAAAAGGTTGGTTAAGCATCTTTGTGTTATTTATGCAATAAATTATATACATTTTTCAAATCGGATTTTATATTTTTTGTGTGTTTTTTGTCCTTTTGTGTTGATATAGTAGGATAAAGTGAAAAAATAATAGGCAGATGACAAAAAAAAGACATCAAACATGGGTATAGTAAACATTTCTTTATATAGTATATAAAGGCAAAATCAAAAGTACTCAAAAACAGCCAAAAAAGGCTCAGACCCTTAAGCGTTAAATGCATGTTGATTTGATTTTTACACCTAATATGTATGTATTAAAGTGAACCATGTGCGGATATATCACAACCTTTCACACCTTCAACAGTTTCAAAAACGCAACTTGAAATGACTGTTCCGTCTTGGGGTTTTTTTTGTACTGTTGTTTTTTGGGTTTTTTTTTGTACTACCTGTCACTACTGGATCAACTGCACATTTGCTCATGTGCGACGTTAACTCTACTTGGACAAACTGCCTGTAATACAGTCGCAGAAAACATGATTAGACCATCAAAAGTTATCCAAAACAATGGTTATACGATCAAGTACTAACTCCTGTGTGTATCATGTGACTAAAACAGACAGAAAAGAAAACATGGAATACCTAAAAGCACTGTTTTTGTCAGTACAACACTATAGCAATTTTCGAATGGTTTACATTGTTTTTTTATATACTTTTTTTGTTGTTTGATTTTATTGTAATATTCAAAATAAAGAAAGAAAGAAAGAAACAATATAAGGACTTAAGTGATTTTGGTTATTATCAAGAAAACATGGAAAATGTAAAACAGTAGAAAAGAAAACATGGAATGCCTAAAATCACTGTTTTTGTCAGTACAATGCCATAGATATTGATCTAAATACTGACGAGATTTTGGTTATTCTCAAGAAAACATGGAAAATGTCTAGATATCAGCTCTGAAATTAAACTCTTAAGAGATATTTTTGTTGTTATTATAACAAATGTACCTTTAGTTGTACCAGGCATTAAAATAAACAAGAAATTGAAGAAAACAAGGGGTGGTCTAATAATTTTTTCCACGACTGTATGTTGCCAGAGACGTTCCGAGTCATTCTGCACTGCAAATGAGTTAACTGCACAAAAATTTTTAATCAGATTAATCATGATGATGGATTAATCCGCGTTAACATATTCATTTTAACAGCCCTACATAATAACCTTTCATGAACTTCAACATAATCAGTAAATCCAATGTAGGAGAGCACCTGATTTTCAGTGAAAAATGTAAAATCCGGAAAAAAAATATTATAATGAATGATGATAAATGACTTACAAAAAAGGTTAGATGTAGAGGGAAAAACTCATTTCGAAGTTCTGACAAAAATAGTTGCAGGTCTTTAAAGGTTGAAAATATCAAAAAATGCAAACTAATTATGCATACACACAGTCAATGGTTATGCAATCAAGTACTAACTCCTGTGTATATCATGTGACTAAAACAGACAGAAAAGAAAACATGGAATGTCTAAAATCGTTGTTTTTGACACTACAATGCCATAGATATTGCAATGCTATAGCAATTTTCGAATGGTTTACTTTCTTTTTCATATAATTCTTTTGTTGTTTCATTTTATTGCAATATTCGAAATAAACAAACGAACAAACAATGTAAGAACTTAGGTGACTTTGGTTATTATCAAGAAAACATGGAAAATGTCGAAAGTGACTTATCCAGCAAAATAGAGTCGCGGAAAAAATTATTAAACCATTAAATGTCATCAAAAACAATGGTTAAGCAATCAAATACTAACTGCTGTGTGTATCATGTGACTAAAACAGTAGAAAAGAAAACATGGAATGCCTAAAATCACTGTTTTTGTCAGTACAATGCCATAGATATTGATCTAAATACTGACGAGATTTTGGTTATTCTCAAGAAAACATGGAAAATGTCTAGATATCAGCTCTAAAATTAAACTCATATGAGCTATTTTTGTTGTCATCATTATATTTGTCCAAACAAATGTACCTTTAGTTGTACCAGGCATTAAAATAAACAAGAAATTGACGAAAACAAGGGGTGGTCTAATAATTTTTTCCACAACTGTATGTTGCCAGAGACGTTCTGAGTCATTCTGCACTGCAAATGAGTTAATTGCACTAAAATTTTTAATCAGATTAATCATGATGATGGATTAATCCGCGTTAACATATTCATTTTAACAGCCCTACATAATAACCTTTTATGAACTTCAACATAATCAGTAAATCCAATGTAGGAGAGCACCTGATTTTCAGTGAAAAATGTAAAATCCGGAAAAAAATATTATAATGAATGATAATAAATGATTTACAAAAAAGGTTAGATGTAGAGGGAAAAACTCATTTCGAAGTTCTGACAAAAATAGTTGCAGGTCTTTAAAGGTTGAAAATATAAAAAAATGCAAACTAATTATGCATACACACAGTCAATGGTTATGCAATCAAGTACTAACTCCTGTGTATATCATGTGACTAGAACAGACAGAAAAGAAAATATGGAATGTCTAAAATCACTGTTTTTGTCAGTACAATGCCATAGATATTGATCTAAATACTGACGAGATTTTGGTTATTCTCAAGAAAACATGGAAAATGTCTAGATATCAGCTCTGAAATTAAACTCTTATGAGCTATTTTTGTTGTCATCATTATATTTGTCCAAACAAATGTACCTTTAGTTGTACCAGGCATTAAAATAAAAAAGAAATTGACAAAAACAAGGGGTGGTCTAATAATTTTTTCCACGACTGTATGTTGCCAGAGATGTTCTGAGTCATTCTGCACTGCAAATGAGTTAATTGCACTAAAATTTTTAATCAGATTAATCATGATGATGGATTAATCCGCATTAACGTGTTCATTTTAACAGCCCTACATAATAACCTTTTATGAACTTCAACATAATCAGTAAATCCAATGTAGGAGAGCACCTGATTTTCAGTGAAAAATGTAAAATCCGGAAAAAAATATTATAATGAATGATAATAAATGATTTACAAAAAAGGTTAGATGTAGAGGGAAAAACTCATTTCGAAGTTCTGACAAAAATAGTTGCAGGTCTTTAAAGGTTGAAAATATCAAAAAATGCAAACTAATTATGCATACACACAGTCAATGGTTATGCAATCAAGTACTAACTCCTGTGTATATCATGTGACTAAAACAGACAGAAAAGAAAATATGGAATGTCTAAAATCACTGTTTTTGTCAGTACAATGCCATAGATATTGATCTAAATACTGACGAGATTTTGGTTATTCTCAAGAAAACATGGAAAATGTCTAGATATCAGCTCTGAAATTAAACTCTTATGAGCTATTTTTGTTGTCATCATTATATTTGTCCAAACAAATGTACCTTTAGTTGTACCAGGCATTAAAATAAAAAAGAAATTGACGAAAACAAGGGGTGGTCTAATAATTTTTTCCACGACTGTATGTTGCCAGAGACGTTCCGAGTCATTCTGCACTGCAAATGAGTTAACTGCACAAAAATTTTTAATCAGATTAATCATGATGATGGATTAATCCGCGTTAACATATTCATTTTAACAGCCCTACATAATAACCTTTCATGAACTTCAACATAATCAGTAAATCCAATGTAGGAGAGCACCTGATTTTCAGTGAAAAATGTAAAATCCGGAAAAAAAATATTATAATGAATGATGATAAATGACTTACAAAAAAGGTTAGATGTAGAGGGAAAAACTCATTTCGAAGTTCTGACAAAAATAGTTGCAGGTCTTTAAAGGTTGAAAATATCAAAAAATGCAAACTAATTATGCATACACACAGTCAATGGTTATGCAATCAAGTACTAACTCCTGTGTATATCATGTGACTAAAACAGACAGAAAAGAAAACATGGAATGTCTAAAATCGTTGTTTTTGACACTACAATGCCATAGATATTGCAATGCTACAGCAATTTTCGAATGGTTTACTTTCTTTTTCATATAATTCTTTTGTTGTTTCATTTTATTGCAATATTCGAAATAAACAAACGAACAAACAATGTAAGAACTTAGGTGACTTTGGTTATTATCAAGAAAACATGGAAAATGTCGAAAGTGACTTATCCAGCAAAATAGAGTCGCGGAAAAAATTATTAAACCATTAAATGTCATCAAAAACAATGGTTAAGCAATCAAATACTAACTGCTGTGTGTATCATGTGACTAAAACAGTAGAAAAGAAAACATGGAATGCCTAAAATCACTGTTTTCGTCAGTACAATGCCATAGATATTGATCTAAATACTGACGAGATTTTGGTTATTCTCAAGAAAACATGGAAAATGTCTTGATATCAGCTCTAAAATTAAACTCTTATGAGCTATTTTTGTTGTCATCATTATATTTGTCCAAACAAATGTACCTTTAGTTGTACCAGGCATTAAAATAAACAAGAAATTGACGAAAACAAGGGGTGGTCTAATAATTTTTTCCACAACTGTATGTTGCCAGAGACGTTCTGAGTCATTCTGCACTGCAAATGAGTTAATTGCACTAAAATTTTTAATCAGATTAATCATGATGATGGATTAATCCGCGTTAACATATTCATTTTAACAGCCCTACATAATAACCTTTTATGAACTTCAACATAATCAGTAAATCCAATGTAGGAGAGCACCTGATTTTCAGTGAAAAATGTAAAATCCGGAAAAAAATATTATAATGAATGATAATAAATGATTTACAAAAAAGGTTAGATGTAGAGGGAAAAACTCATTTCGAAGTTCTGACAAAAATAGTTGCAGGTCTTTAAAGGTTGAAAATATCAAAAAATGCAAACTAATTATGCATACACACAGTCAATGGTTATGCAATCAAGTACTAACTCCTGTGTATATCATGTGACTAAAACAGACAGAAAAGAAAATATGGAATGTCTAAAATCACTGTTTTTGTCAGTACAATGCCATAGATATTGATCTAAATACTGACGAGATTTTGGTTATTCTCAAGAAAACATGGAAAATGTCTAGATATCAGCTCTGAAATTAAACTCTTATGAGCTATTTTTGTTGTCATCATTATATTTGTCCAAACAAATGTACCTTTAGTTGTACCAGGCATTAAAATAAAAAAGAAATTGACGAAAACAAGGGGTGGTCTAATAATTTTTTCCACGACTGTATGTTGCCAGAGATGTTCTGAGTCATTCTGCACTGCAAATGAGTTAATTGCACTAAAATTTTTAATCAGATTAATCATGATGATGGATTAATCCGCATTAACGTGTTCATTTTAACAGCCCTACATAATAACCTTTTATGAACTTCAACATAATCAGTAAATCCAATGTAGGAGAGCACCTGATTTTCAGTGAAAAATGTAAAATCCGGAAAAAAATATTATAATGAATGACAATAAATGATTTACAAAAAAGGTTAGATGTAGAGGGAAAAACTCATTTCGAAGTTCTGACAAAAATAGTTGCAGGTCTTTAAAGGTTGAAAATATCAAAAAATGCAAACTAATTATGCATACACACAGTCACTAAAAGTTTAATAATCGACTGCAAGAAAATAGCTCCTTGGGTTGAATGTAATAACATAAGCTCCCATTCACTGCCATTATTAGTCTGTATTGGTAATTTAAGGCAACAGAGCTGAATTCACCTCATCTCACCTGCGAGGATGTTAAACAAACAGCAGAGGAGATCAGAGGTGAAGCTAGGGGAAGGAAGCGCTTGTTTATTGGCTCGGAGCTCATTAGCATCACACCAATTTGCGTCCTGCCAGTTTCGCTGCCCCACTCCGTCACTCAATCCTCTGAGATGGAATAGCTGTCAGTGCAGAGAGGCGGCCAACATGCCCCGCAGAACAAACACACCCACTGCCAGCTTTTGCTCCGTCTTTATTTATCCATTTGCTGTCTGTCTGTGTCTGAAGAATAAAAGACAGGTAAATAGAGGGAAAAAAAAAAAAAAAAGACGAACTGTTCCGATGAGCACGGTGCCGACAAAGGTTGGGTGAATTGGAGACATCTTTTTTTGTTAAATGAACAAACAATGACAGACTTGGATTTAAGTGAGCTTTACATGGAGGCTGTTTCTAATGGAGTGGAGAATTCTTTTGGTTATTTCAAACTCTGGAAATGTACTCCTTTGTCATTTCTTGCTGAATTTCTAGTGCAGTGGTTTCCAACCTTTTTTCAGTCATGGACAAACGTTAATTTTAGTTAACATAAAGAATATATAATATATTTTATTATGGACGGAGGCAGAAAAGCCAGGTGTAGATTATGAATGAATGAATGAATGAATGAATGAATGAAATCTTTATTTCAAACATGTAGACAGCGAAATAAAAAAAAAAAAAAAAATCAACCAACAAAATATAAGTACTGGTACATAAATGATTGATAAGCAAACAAACAACAAAATAAATAAATAATAATAGTAAATAATAACAATAAAATAAATGAAATTAAATTATACATGCTCGAAAAGGAGTAGGAAGAAGTAATAACTTATGTACTCCTAACCCCAATTTGTATTCCTTATGATCACTATATAACAATTATTATTTTGTATAACAATAATAATAATAATAATAATAATAGTATAACAATATCACACATCCTTTTACTTATGTACACTAATATGATAATACCCATTTACAACTTTTCCTACCAGATATTAATAAAAACTAAAAAGAACAAAAACAAAACAAACAAAAACCGTCAAACAAAAACACATATACATACATAATATAAATATATAGAATATTCTATATTGTCCTATATAGTAATAATATATTCATATATCCATATTTAAACTAGATATTATCAGCACTTATGTGGCAAAGCCCCACTATGAAAAACACCGGATTACTGCACAAAGTGAGACTTTTATTTTCCTTGGTCAGGATATGTACAGTCAGTCCAGCTTGGATTTACAAGGCTGACAATTAATACTGAACAAACAAGAACTCAAACTATGAATTATGAAAGAGCTGCAGCATCTGAAACTGACCACAATGAACATTTGACAGATAAACAGAACCACAGTGCTTCAGTTTCAGCTGCAGAGTTTGTCATGTCTTTTATTGTGTTGTGATTGTCTCTGTCAACTCACCATATATTATTTGTTACTAATTTTTGTTTTTTTATCAATCACTAGAAATTTCAGGCGACCCCATTTGAATTACAGGTGACCCCACGTGGAGTCCTGACCCCAAGGTTGAAAAACACTGTTCTAGTAGCTCTCTATTCATGTTTGAGGGAAAACAGTAGGGGTGTAACGGTGTACGCCGTACCGTCATAGCGCTCGGTATGCCCCTCACGGTTCGGTACGAGCATGACTCATTTGTCATTTTCAAATGACATTTCCCAACAACTCGTGTTTATATTGGAGCTTTGCAACGTGACTGTGTTATGGAATTCTACTGTCATTGGTTGGAGTCCGTCTAAAGCTGGATGCAGAGCACAGTCCTACCGCCAACTAGGGCTGTGCAATTAATCAAAATTCAATTACGATTTCGATTATTACACGCAACGATTACAAAAATTATGTAATCGAGAAAAAACGATTATTAATTTTGAGTTGTTTTAATTCACGCGCACACAAGCTACCATGAGCTGCTCAGCCCCGCCCCCCTCTAAGCTACAGCTGCCTGCTAGCCGGCAGGTCCACCCCAAGAGGAAGGTTGTACCTAGCGGTCTGGAAAAACGGCAGGAGAATCACAGCAGAAGTGCTTGGTAAACAAAAAAGGCAAGTCCAATTCAATTGTATGGAATCACTTTGGGTTTGATGAAGAAGACGAAGAGCAAAAACACATCACGTGCAAAAAGTGTTTCGTAGTTGTGTCCGCACCGACCGCTAACACAACAAAACTTTTTAACCATCTAAAGTTTAACCACCGCCACCTTTATCATAATCTTATGAAAAACTGAAACGCATAAAAACTTCATCCGCAATGCAATCTTCAGTCTCCGAATCTCTTTACGCTGCAGCTCCCGTATTAACCTAACCCTAACCCGTATAACCCTAACGTACGTATTCTAGATGGCTGATGTATACAGAAGGCCTGAACTGAAACCTCACGGCACGCCACTGAATTTACTGTTTCATACTACATTGAACATACTTGAATTTATAATTTGCACTTTACGTGAGTTTTTTTTTATTGCTACAGTTCTATGGCAAGTCTATAGCAGTTTAATTCCAGTGCACTATTTGTTTACAAAAGAAAACATACTTGAATTTACAGTACACTTATTTGCATTCAAAGATTTTTTTTGTTTCGTACAAAAGTGAACATACTTTGTTTTAGTGGTTAAAAGCTTTATTTGTGTTTAAATAGTATATTTTACATTGTTTTGCAAGAAAAAAATAAACAACTTTAAGGTTAACAAATAATCGTTTTTACTAATCGTGATTTCAATTATTGCTAAAATAATCGTGATTATTTTTTTTCTATAATCGAGCAGCCCTACCTCCAACTATCCTTCTTAATATCAACAATCATATCCACATTAGTAAAACCTCCTCTGTCATCACCATGTTTGTTATTATTGACCTTCTTCTTCTCGAAAAACTTTACTCTTCTTCATGGTATTCGGCCGTATAAATTAAGAGCCGCGCCCTCTGGTGGACTAACTGAGAAACGCTCATTCCAACATAGACGCATCACTGCAAGAATCTAAATCTTACCAAGTGTATTTTTCTCATTTCTTGACAAAATATCTCATCGCACTTAAAATAAAACATATTCACCTAAAAAGTAACTCGTAAATGAGATATAAGCACTTATTTTTAGACAACAGATCTTGAAAATCTTATTTCAAGAAATCTTACCAAGATAATTTTCACTTGTTCCACTGGCAGATTTTTTTTTTTTTTTTTTTGCTTGATTCAAGACAATTTTGCTTAATTCAAGCCAAAAATTTTGCCAATGGAACAAGTGAAAATTATCTTGGTAAGATTTCTTGAAATAAGATTTTCCAGATCTATTGTCTAAAAATAAGTTCTTATATCTCACCGAAAAGTTCCTCCTTAGGTGATTATGTCTTATTTTAAGTGTGATGAGATATTCGGACTAGAAATGAGAAAAATACACTTGCTAAGATTTAGATTTTTGCCTTGATGGGAATATGAAGGCAGTGATGCATGACAACATTAGAAACAGACGTACCTATTTACATACGTAAAGCGAACATAAATTAGCCTTAAGGCTCTCCATAACCTCCCAGTTACGTTTCGGCACACAATCTTTTAGTTTATTTCTTTTATTAGTTTATTGTATCACGGACAATCCCAATTAATTAACTGTATCAATAACAGTCAGGCTCTGCGTCTGAACCAAACAGAACCGTACCATAAACCGTGACTCAAGAACCACATACGTACCGAACCGTGGCTAACCCGTACCGTTGCATCCCTAGAGAACAGTATTGCCTTCACGGGTGTCTCATTACTTGTGGCCACCTCCAGTTCCATACTGTCATTTTTTTAAGAAACTGTGCGAGCTGTTGTAACAGAAGCAAATTTGAGGCTTTTAAAAGTAATTACCGACACATATTAAAAGACAAAGGCGTTAGAATTGGTCTAAATTATACTGTTTTTCCTCTTTATTTTTTAATTTTTTTTAATTTCAGGGCATAAAGGCTGATAATTATTTTCTTCCAAAATACTGTTAAAGTGCTCTGATCACTTGTGTCTCTGGCAGGAATTGGCAATGGCAGTAATTTTCATAATATTACCAGAAAATAGTGGTTTGGAAAAGAATTGATTGTTATGAGGACATGCAGAGGTGGAGGGTTAAGGCTAGAAGTTCAGTCTCGTCTTTTTTTTTTTTTTTAATTCTGTTTGGCGTCTCCAGAGGTCAGATTCCAGTATCTGATTTTCCGTCAGTGTCTCTTTCACTCTCCCACTCATGGCGTGTTCACATGGAGCTAACGAGAGCTTGTCAGGTTGCTTGCTCCGGTTAAGTCGGCGGTGAAAATGCTGGGGCAGATGGTTGGCGGGAAGAGGAAGAGAAATGATAATATATCCTATGGACCATCCCCTCTTGGCAGCCAATGTGAAGTCTGGAGCCAAATCACATGAAAGGTGTATGTGTGTGTACAATTCATGTCAATTTATGAGGTTTATGTCAGGGCACAGACACGACTAATTGGGATGCGAACAAAGCTCAATGTGATGTGTTGGGGCTTTTTTGTGAATTATGGCTTTCCGATACAATTGCAAACAATGGTGTAAAAATGAAAAAAAAAAAGCTACTGAATACTGTGCTCACGTTCCCTGCTGTAGTGCTCCTTTTTTTTTTTCGGTCTGAACTACAAAGTTTTTCCACAGCAGAAGGAGATGGCTGGGGAATAAAGGTAAGAAACAAGCACTTGCATGGAAGAGTGAGATCAGTGCTCCGGTTGGCTCCAGCCTCCTGGTTTCATCCAAGAGAAGCTTTTTTCAGAGGGTGGGCAGTCTACCTTACACCAGATGGCTACAAATAACCAGCAGACCTTTTCATATTACAGATTTGCTGAATAATGGAAGATACATGCTGCATCAAGCCAAGCTGGAAGAAAAAAACCACGAAGCAGTAAGCAATTTTGGACACTCATGATCAGTTATGTGAGTATAATTCAAAGCGCTTTAACCCTTAAGGGTCCACGGTCACGGCCATGTGACTGGATCACATGACATTTTCAACATGTCGGAAGTCACGTATGCCGTGTTTCTACTACTTGCAACCGACTCGACTCGGGTACCAGATACTATTCCTGGAGACCGTTTCCATTACAGAAAAGGCTTATGTAAAGATATGCTTTTATGTCAAATATTTGAGTATAGTTTGAATTTATTATAATTTTGATTTTATGCACTCTCAAAAATAGAGGTACCATCTTGTACTTCAAAGGGTACAAATGCTTGTCGCTGGGGGTGTACTTTTTTGAGAGACATTTCTGTACCCTTTCGAAATGGTCCATTTTTGTACCTTAAGTACCGTAAATTCCGGACTATAGACCGCACCTGAATATAAGCCGCAGACCCTAATTTTAGAAAGAAAATCACTTTTGTACATGTATAAGCCGCGGGTGTCCACCAGTAGCGATTTCTCATAGACTGCAAGAGAAGCCCGGCTTCCCCTATCATTACGAAAATTAAATGGTTAAATATGTTCGGTTGTGTTGACATTTCATTGACTACACATGTGTTAAAACAGGTTCACCTCACAGACGAGTTGGTTCAGAATCAGCTTTATCACAAATCATCAGACTCCATGTTGTTCACTTCTCATACATTCCCGTTGCGCTGTTTCCTCATACGATCTATGGTCAGTGCATTTCCCCGTTGAAGCCTGGCTTCTATGGGAGTCTATGGGACCGAGTATGGGACCTTTTTTTTCATTGCGTCAAAACTGGACGGTAATTGGATAAAGGTTTTCTTTGAGTTCAAATGAAATTCTTCCCTGTATGTAAATGGGTCTGATATGTGTGAGCTTGCTGTCATATCTATAGGTTGATTCGTCGTTAATATGATGATTAAAAAACAAAAGACAATAAACAAGGCAATAAAAGGATAGAAATAAAAGCACATTTTTTCTTTCTTTTTTTTTTTGTCAGTGGACTTATCGGGGTTTCCTTTGGATTCGTGCCGATACGGAACTGACTTGCTTTTGCGCTGGCTGTGGATTCACGGACTTAAAATGACTTGAAAGACACTTGAAAGTAAACAAACTTTTGTTTTTCGTTAGAGTAGGACTTTTAATTTATTTTTAAAATATAAAGATTAAAAACAAGTAATTACGTCTGTTGTAATATCATTTTCATTTAACATTACGTACGACGTGCGCATTAATTCTGAGATGCTTTAAATTTATGACGGTCTCCGGAGAGCTTTATTGGGTGTTTTCATTCAGAGTTTTGTTTTGTATATTCGTGAAACAATATTAACATTTGAAGGTTTACTATTTTTCCTTAAAAGTTCCCCTTTTGTGTGTGTTAATATTAACTTTATAAAGGTTAAGTTGTTAATGTTATCCATTCCTGCATACCTGGTAACAATAGATAGATTCTTCCCTGGGGTGTGGCAGGCAATAAGGGAAAATCGTCGTATAAGCCGCAGTGTTTAAAGCGTGGGAAAAAAGTAGCGGCTTATAGTCCACAATTTACGGTACTTTACATAGAAAGAAAACTCTCATATAGTTGATAATGCCATGATGTTTAAAGTTTGAACCAGTGGCCTAACTCAGAAAAAAAAAAAAAAAAAAATGGCATAGGCAAGCTACGACATCAAGACATGGAGGTGTGAATGAAAACTTGATAAAACAGAGATTACGGCAATAATCAGAGGGTCTAACAAGCTAAATAAATTATTAGGCTATTATCATTGAGCTAATTGGGCTATTAAATTAAAACACAAATTATTATTGAATATAATATAGAGTAATTACAGTATGATATATAATAAATACTGCGCTAAGCCTAATGTTTGAACTATAATTAGGCCTACTGTTCAGTTCTCCTAGCCTATAGCCTATTCTTATGGTCTACATATTTTTTAATGCTGTAGGGTACTTTATAGTACAAATTTGTACTTTACATAATTTTGGACCCTTTTTCATAGTCTAAAGGTACAATTCTGGCCTCCTAAAGACCAATATTGTACTTTTCAGAGAACATTCTTAAAAAATGTGCTTATAGGTACATAAATGTTCTGATCTCGTACCTCTATTTTTGAGAGTGTATACCTAATATCTGGAACCAATATTCACTTTCAAAGTCTTTGAAAAGGTTCGTTAAGCATCTTTGCGTTATTTATGCAATAAATTTTATGCATTTTTCAAATCGGATTTTATCTGTTTTGTGTGTTTTTTGGCCTTTTGTGTTGATATAGTAGGTTAAAGTGAAAAAATAAAAGGCAGATGAGATAGATCACGGGTGTCAAACTCATTTTAGTTCAGGGGCCACATTCAGCTAAATTTGATCTGAAGTGGGCCGAACCACTGAAATAAAAACATAATAGATAAATAATGTCAATTCCAAACTTTTCTCAATGTTTTACAGTGAAAAAAGTAAAATTACATGATGAAAATGTTTACATCTACAAACTATCCTTTCAAAGAATGTGAATAACATGAACAAACAGAAAAAAAGTTTTTAATTTTAACTCTATTATGCTTTAGTTTATCATTTCCACATGTTTGTCATTTCCAAACATGGAGAATCAGCGTTCAGTTTCTATGCTCTATATATCTGGAACAAACTACCAGAAAATATCAGGTCTGCTGAGAATCTGAGTTCTTTTAAGTCCAGGTTAAAAACTCACCTGTTCACTGCTGCCTTTGACTAAAAGGCTTTTGACTTTTTAAATTTTATATTCTCTTTGAAACTCTGCACTGCAACTTTTACTTTAATATGTGTGTGTTTTCATTTTTATCTTATTTTATTCTATTTTATTTTATTTTTTTGATTTTATGTGTTTTCTTACTTGCTGTTTTTAATCACCTTTTATATGTTTCTTTTATAATGTTTTAAATGTGTTTCATTTCAATGTCCTGTGTGAAGCACCTTGAATTGCCTTGTTGCTGAAATGTGCTATACAAATAAACTTGCCTTGCCTTGTACATTATAACTTACAGATCACAGTGGATGTACAGATACACAAAATATTTAGTAACAGGTGGAATATTATTAAAATTGCAGTTCTCTGAAGACATTTCAGGTTGTTCTTGTTTGTTCAGGTTATTCAGAGTTTTTGTGAAATTATACTTTGTTTTAGTCTAAATACATGAAAACATTTACAGAGAAAAATCTGGAGTTGTGAATTTATAGGTTATTATGAGACTGAATTGGTCTGAATGTGGAACCTGAACTAAAATGACTGTTAATATCTTAGTGTAATTTTTGCATTTCACAAATTCGTCCCAGGGATCGGGCTAGACCTTTTGGCGGGCCACATTTGGCCCCCGGGCCGCATGTTTGACACCTGTGAGATACATGAAGTTGGGCTGAAAAACAAACAAACATGGGTATAGTAAACATTTCATTATAAAGTATATAAAGGCAAAATCAAAAGTACTGAAAAACGGCCAAAATAGGCTCAGACCCCTAAGGGTTAAAACAGGTTGAACTTGGAGCGCAATCCCATTTTTGGCAGCCATTACACAGATATCACTAAAATACAGTATGAGCGACAACAACGCACAGGGAGAAGTCGAAGTTGAAGATTATACCAGAGCAGTTATTTGAATAATGCAAATAAAAAGTGCAACTTCTATGCTACATACACACATTTACACATAACCTGTCTCTAACTAGGCCTTAATTTTTCAGCCTCAGTCTGGATAGTGTTCGTATACGGCATAAGGTAGAAAGTCAGCCTAGCCTGTTGGGCCCCTGAGGGCCCTTACTGTTTGAGTCTCCATTAGGCTGATGAGGTTTGGCAGCTGAAGTTGCTGGAGTTAGTGCAAAGCTTCATCCCTCCTCGTGGCTAAGCCTAATTAAACCTAGACCTCATCCCTAATTTAAAGATAATTAGCTGTAGGGGTTAGCTACTAGAACCACAGGCTGAAAGTGGTTTTGTGTAATATGTGTAGTAATGCGTGTTAAATGGTAGTTTTCAGAGGCAAACCAGTTGAATAAAATGCACATACCATATGCAATTTATTGGATGTTTTACCCACAGCAGTTGGTGGTTGTATGTGTGCGAAGTTTTCCCAAAGGTAAGCTCGAGTGGAAAAGCACCATTTTTAGCCTGCTGAGCTATGAAACCAAAATGTGCACTTCACCCAAGCATGTTGAATTATGATATCATAGAGAGGCAGATGAACTCTCCTGCAACAGTAATTGAAAAAAAAAATATACAGGGTGGGGAGGCAAAATTTACAATATTTTGAGACAGGGATTGAAAGACAGTGTATGACCAATTAGTTTATTGAAAGTCATGAGAATTTATTTGCCACAAGAAAATTTCCATAATAGAAAATGTTTTTATTCTATGTGTCCTCCTTCTTTCTCAATAACTGCCTTCACACGCTTCCTGAAACTTGCGCAAGTGTTTCTCAAATATTCGGGTGACAACTTCTCCCATTCTTCTTTAATAGTATCTTCCAGACCTTCTCATAATAGTTTTGCTCATAGTCATTCTCTTCTTTCCATTATAAACAGTCTTTATGGACACTCCAACTATTTTTGAAATCTCCTTTGGTGTGACGAGTGCATTCAGCAAATCACACACTCTTAGACGTTTGCTTTCCTGATTACTCATTTGGGCAAAAGTTTCTGAAAAGGTATGGATAATAGTGTTAGGTATGATTATGACATCAATATATGTTTGGTTTCAAAACAATTGACGTAGTGCCTGCTGAGAAAAAACAACTAAATGTTCATTGTAAATTTTGCTTCCCCACCCTGTATATATGTGTATGTATTTATATGTATATGTGTTGTATGTATATATATATATATATATATATATATATATATATATATACATACATACACACACACATATATTTCTGTTATATAATGATTTGTTAAAATGCATTGTATGGCTACACACGTGAAATCTAAATAAAAAGAAGTTCAAAAAAAAAAAAACAAGAGCACTTTAATTCATCACTGTGATCTAGCAAAGGCAAAAATTAAACATTTTAATTTAATTTAATTTTTTATACTGCTTGTAATTGGGATGAAGTAAACAACTGTTGAGTATTTTAACGTAATATTGTTTGATTGTGTTGACCCCATGTGAGATCCGGACCCCAAAGTTGAGAAACACTGAATTATGATCATTGATACAATCCACGCATGGTTCCAAATGTAAGGTCGTTCCTAGAGAACCTCAAGCCAGAGTTTGTGTTAGTGTTGCTCAAATAAACAAATTGCCGTAGCTGCATTTTGTAGGTGCTTCGCGGTAAACTGTCCGACCCTTGGGACTGGCCCTGTGTTTTCCCATTAAGCTATACTGACAGCTTGACATTTCCCCGGGTAGAGGGCTCTGATTCAGGTATGTTTTATTCATCCTATTGACTTCACATTGCTGCCAAGCCAGACAGAAAGCAAAAGTGTGGTAGGCAGCAGCAAGAGGGGGAGCAGAAGATACCTGTTGTTGTTGTGTTTACAGCTCAGATAGCCAGACACAGCTTTGAGACAGCCCCGGTGACACATATACAATATACTCATCACCATGCAGACAGAAAGATTGGCTGATATTGGTAGCAGTGAGAGGATGAAACTGCCTATTTGCTGGGGAGGCTCGTGTCAGGCAGGATTGCATCCATCAAGGAATTTTGTACTTCACTATATCAAGAAACTGAGACAAAAACAAGTCACTGAAATGTATTTTTCTTGCTGTTTTGGTGCTCTGTCCACACAACAGTGATGTTTTTCTCACTAGAAAACTTAGTTGTTCCAAATTGTCTCCAGAGAGAGAGGGGGGGGGGGGGGGGGGGGGGGGGGGGGGGGGGCAACTGAAAACATCAACTTTGTATTTCAGTTTGGATGCTGAGCCCGCAAAAAACACAACTGGAAACTCTGGTGTGTTAACAGATAATTTTTCTGTTGTTAACCCTTTATCGGGCAAGTGACCATTTTTGGTAATTTCCACATATATATTCTAAAAGTCATGTTCGATTGTTGTAAAATACATGTTCCTTTCACCTTACATGTGTTTTTCTTGCAGTTTTTAGATTTACTTCTTGGATTTTTTTTTGCTACTCATGGTGAAGGAACCAAATATGGTAACTTCATTAACCTTGATTTTCTACATAACAATAAAACATAATGTAATAGTCTTGTTCTCACACTTAGATTGAAATTTTGAATTTCAGAGGATCTGAGAGAACTATAAAGGGTTAAATTGTTTTTCAAAGTGTCATTGTAGTTATGGTGCATGGTTTCGATTAATCGTAGAGCTGCAACCGATTAATCGACTTAAAGTGATCCAAAAACATCCTTCAACCACAATTCTCCCGAATCAAAGCTTTGTTTCCTTCATTTCTCTTCTGTTAAACAATGGGTCCACTGTTGTGTTTCACACGGACGCTTATTGTGACGCACAAAGAAGCTTTAATTCAGGAAAACTGCAATAGAATATCTCCCTTCAATCAATTCAAGTCGATTAATCGAATCAGGACTTTTTGCATTGACTTCAAGCACCTAGTCAATTAATCAGTTGCAGCTGTAAAATTTATATATGTCTAAACACTCCTAGGAATAAATTGACCTTGATGTAACTGAAACTAATAACTATACACTCACTGGCCACTATATTAGGTACATATGGGACCAGCAAGGTGTACCTAATAAAATGGCCACTGACTGTATATATGCAGCTCCTGTTGCCCAATTGCCTGAAGGTTCAACATGTTATTCACCTGCCTACCAGTGGTTATTTGAGTTGCTGTTGCCTTTCTATCGCCTTAATCCAGTCTGGCCATTCTCCTCTGACCTCTAGGATCAATAAGGCAGTTTCACCTTCGAGATCTGCCACTCACTGGACATTTTCTCTTTTTCAGACCCTTCTCTTAAACCCCTAGAGATGGTTACACATGAAAGTCCCAGTAGATCAGCAGTTTGTAAAATCCTCACGCCATCTGGCACTAACAACAATGCCACCACGCTCAAGTCAATTTAATCACCTTCCTTCTCCATTCTGATGCTTGAATTGAACCTCAGTAAGTCATCTTGACCATGTCCATATGACTAAAAGACTTTAGTTTCTGTCATTTGATTGACCTATTAGATATCTGCATTAACAAGTGAGTAGTCAGGTGTACCTAATAAAGTGGCCAGCTAGGCTAGATCAGTGTTTCTCAACCTTATTTTTAACAAACGCACCTTTACGTCATCATTCATGAGCCTCCTGCCCCACCCCACCCCACCCCCCGAAAAAATATTTTGCAAACAATTTAGTTTCTGCCATGTGATTGGCCAATTAGATATCTGCATTAACAACTGGTTAATCAGGTGTACCTAATAAAGTGGCCAGTTAGGCTAGATCAGTGTTTCTCAACCTTATTTTTAACGAACGCACCTTTACGTCATCATTCATGAGCCTCCTGCTCCCCCATCCCCCGAAAAAATATTTTGCAAGCTATTTAGTTTCTGCCATGTGATTGGCCAATTAGACATCTGCATTAACAAGTGGTTAATCAGGTGTATCTAATAAAGTGGCCAGTTTAAACCAGTGTTTCTCAACATTATTTTTTAACAAATGCCCCTTTACGTCATCATTCATGAGCCTCCTGCCCCCCGAAAAAATATTTTGCAAACTATTTAGTTTCTGCCATGTGATTGGCCAGTTAGATATCTGCATTAACAAGTGGTCGATCAGGTGTACATAATAAAGTGGCCAGTTAGTCTAGACCAGTGTTTCTCAACCTTATTGTTAACAAACACCCCTTTACGTCATCATTCATGAGCCTCCTGCCCCCCAGTATCAGTTTGTCATTTACATATGTGCATTAAAACTTACATTACAATTACAAATACACCAAATATACTGTATAGGACAAGGTATAATATTGGTAAAATTGCATTTATTTCTCTTAAGACATTTCAGGTTGTTCATAGTTGTTCAGGTTATTCACATTTTTTGTAGAAGGATAATTTATTAATGTAAACATTTTCATGTAATTTTACTTTTTTTTCACTAAAACAAAGATAAAATCTGCAGTTGTCATTATTTATAAGTTATTATGATACTATTTTACTGATCTGACCCAATCGAGATCTGTATGTAGAACCTGAATTGAAATGATTTTTACACTATTGATTGTTAATATAATTTTGCTAATTCATCCTACGAGCTGAAATGGATCCTTTGGCGGGCCGGATTTGGCCCCCGGGCCACATGTTTGACACTTGTGATCTACATGATCAGTAAATTAAATAAAGGGAAATACATGATTTACACTGAAAAAATGCAAAATAAGGAAGATAATATTACAATAAATGGTGATAAATCACTTAAGAAAGGGTAAATATAGAGAAAAATTCATTTGGGAGCTAACATAAAAATAGTACTGGGTCTTTATGGGTTAAAATGGTCAATTCTGCTCATGCAGCTTTTTTCCTGGATGAAGGCCTAGTACTGAAATGTGGCACGACTTAAAATAAACCATCCTTACAGCATGTGGGAATCTGTTGAATGTTCATTTTAACTAAAGAACCTAATGTTAACTTTACGCCTAATTCCTCCGTAGTCGCTGAATGCTGTGGAGGGCCGTTCCCTGTGCAGACAATGTTAATGAGACAAGTGCTTCCCTCATCTCCAGGCGCGTCACGTGAGGCCGCGAGCTACGACGGGAGCCCACAACAGGACAAAGCACTTGGAGCAGGGAGACACAGCGGGCCTTGTTCCCCCTTCGCCTGGCTTCTCTTCAATTGGGTGTTTGCTTTCTGGGAGGACCCGGACCCCCCTGGAGGGGAAAGCAGCACACAGACTCCTCTCAATCCGACTCTACGACACATATAGATGTCTATACCGTAGTCTTAGGTACATTACAGTCTAATAAACTCCGTATCAAGGTTATTATCGTTAACGAAAACTAACGAAATGACGAAAACTAGAATTGTAAAAACATTTTCATTAACCCTTTCATGCATGAATTATGAGAACCTTAGTCAATATTTTTTTCTTGAGTGTTTTTGGTCTTCTTTAGGCATGAAAAAAACAATGCAATTGATTTTTTTTTTTTTTTTTTTTTATTGACCTATTTTTTTGTGGAGTTACAAAAATGGTCACTCAGCTGGACATCATGCATTTAAGATTTGAAGCAAAGAAACATGTATTTAAAAATCATCATCAGAAAGTGATAAACTGTATAAAAACTATGAAATAAAAACATTTTTAATGCTGATAATTGCTAAATTGCTACTGTTTTCTCACGTTATCATACTCTAATCTTAGTTATTACTCATTTCATGGAGATAAAATCCTCCTGAGACCCAGGAAATTGTCAGTTTTAGCTTTTTTACATTAGAAAATTGTCTTGATTGGAAACTGCATAATGCAACAGTTTTTTCAGATACATTTTTAACATTATTTTTATTTATTGATGGATTTTTTAATGGAATGTCCTTTGCAATGCACAGCATTTTTGGAGTAAAACTGTCAAATTGTTCCCCCCTACAGAGGACAAAATGCATTGCTGGGTCTCAGGAGGATATGAAAATATTTATTTATTTATTTATTTATTTATTTATTGTTAATTACATTCCATTAACAATTAGCAACTGATGTACACTAAAACATGTTACTGCAGATCAGGTTTATCAAGAGCAGCAAAGTTACACTAATTGTATGAATTGCAGTGTATGGGATGATGCATAAGCGTCCACTGTGTTGGCTGATATGGAACTAAAACAACAAAACTCATGAATATACAAGAGAACAGCTGGACACTGGAGTGACCACTGTGCATGAAAGGGTTAACTGAAATAAATAAAAACTATAGTTAAAATAATAAAAACGATAACTAACTGAAACTGTATGGTGTGCTTACAAAACTAACTAAAACGTATGAAAATTATGAATAAAATTCCCTTCGTTTTTGTTTTTGTCAATGTCGGAACGATACAAAATTGATTTACTTCCTTCAAGAAATTTTAGCTGCTGGCACCATATGATATTTAACAGTACGTCACTTCTCGTCACTTGTTGTTTAGAGTCGTCTTCTGGTCCCCACTCTACCTGGAAACATGGAGACTTAAGTTGGGAGAAAGCAGCAGAGTCCTGTCTGGGATTTATTTGAATACGACAGAGAAGATGATAAAAGATATGAAAAAACTAACACTAAACTAAAACTAAGCATTTCGAAAATAACGATGGACCAGGAATGTACTTTGTTTCTATTTTTTTTTACACATATTTTGGTTATGCAACATAAATGCTGTCAAATGAGTTCATTCTAATTTGGTATGGGCCGATTCTGTTCATTGTTCTGGCTTGAAGTCAAAGGACAGAAGTGAGTATTTAAAATGTTATTATGTTAAGTTATTTGACGATGAGAATGGGGGTGGAATTAAATACGTTTTTCTTCTTCCCACTCCTTTTCGAGTATAGATGAATGATTTTCTTTGGAAATTTGAATTTGCATGTATTCTGTAAATGCTCGAAATAAACAAAACAAAACAAAACAAAAACTAATAAAAACTAGCAAACCTGCTCTAAAAAACTAATTAAAACTAACTGAATTAGAGAAAAAAAAAAGTCAAAACTAAATAAAACTAAACTATAATGAAAAATCCAAAACTATTATCACCTTGCTCTGTATTATACGCAGGTTTTCCATGAATCTGCCTAAAAGAGAAGTGGGGATGAGGACGAGGAATTATAAAAAGATTGATTTTGTGCAAACTGAGCATCTTCTGTAAGCATTTTTTTCATTTTAAGTCTCCGTTCCCTTCATGACTAATGGTAAAAACTGTTGAGTAAAATTATTGTAAATCCCATCCAGTTTTATTACGCATATTGTTCCTCTGTTTCAAGGCCATGAGGTGACGCAATGGAAAATTGTGAGCAGGTGCTCCATTTGAGGAAAAGCTTACTCACCCCAGCAACCCTGGCAAAGCATGATGGTCAACAGTGTTGAGTAGATTCCTCCTTTTTTTTTTTTCTGTCTTTTACTTTGCCTGTCTGCCTCTCCCAAGCATCTGGCTGAATCTCACCAGTGTCCTTGCTAACACCCTCGGGTGAACCAGGCCATGTCAAACCCGGATCCATCAATCACTCAGCGCAAGCCAAGGGGAGAGCGACGGGGATGGGGGTGGGGGGGGTAGGAATAGGCAGAAATGGAGGGATGGGCACATGGCGGAGAGGAGGGGTAGCTGGGGTGAAGTATAGCCACCAGTCCTCCCCTTCTCACCTCATTGTCCTCTCTCCTCCAACCACTTCCTGTCACTTTTTACAGCCGGAAGAAACTCAAACTCTCAGACTTTGGAGTCAGCCGTCAGAAATATTTGACGAAAAGACTGACGAGGAGAGGTGATACTGAAAATGTGACAAAGGAAAGATAGGCCCTCCTCCTTACCCCTATCCCTCTATTTTGCGCGTTCACGTGAAGGGGTAGGGGTAGGGGTGTCTCGACTCTCGAACCACACTACAAACAAAGCGGTAAGAGAAATTTCCTATAATTCAAATCGAATCATCTGCAAGTTGGAGGCAAACACAGCGAAAAAGTATAGCAGTGCGACGAAAGAAACGCACAAATGTACAAGGGATGGGAAGATTATCCGATACGCATCGGATAATCGCATGTTTAAACGCATGTTTTTTTCTCAGCAGGCACTACGTCAATTGTTTTGAAACCAAACATATATTGATGTCATAATCATACCTAACACTATTATCCATACCTTTTCAGAAACTTTTGCCCATATGAGTAATCAGGAAAGCAAACGTCAAAGAGTGTGTGATTTGCTGAATGCACTCGTCACACCAAAGGAGATTTCAAAACTAGTTGGAGTGTCCATAAAGACTGTTTATAATGGAAAGAAGAGAATGACTATGAGCAAAACTATTACCAGAAACTCTGGAAGTGGAGGAAGCAACAAAAACGTACCAAGCTTTTATTAAAGCTCTCAAATCCAAAATCCTAAAGGATCCAACCAGATCCATGAGAAAAATGGCAATTGAACTTGAGGTAGACAACAAGAGCGTTAGAAATGCAGTAAAATATGATTTGAAGATTTAAATTCTCATGACTTTCAATAAACTAATTGGTCATACACTGTCTTTCAATCCCTGCCTCAAAATATTGTAAATTTTGCTTCCCCACCCTGTGTATACATATATATATATATATATATATATATATATACATATACAGGGGTTGGACAAAATAATGGAAACACCTTCACCTCAAGATGATAATGCCCCAATCCATACAGCTAGAACTGTTAAAGAATGGCATGAGGAACATTCTAATGAAGTTGAGCATCTCGTATGGCCGGCACAGTCCCCAGACCTCAACATTATTGAGCATTTATGGTCAGTTTTAGAGATTCAAGTAAGACGTCGATTTCCACCGCCATCGTCTCTAAAAGAGTTGGAGGGTATTCTAACTGAAGAATGGCTTAAAATTCCTTTGGAAACAATTCACAAGTTGTATGAATCAATACCTCGGAGAATTGAGGCTGTAATTGCCGCAAAAGGCGGACCTACACCATATTAAATTATATTTTGTTGATTTTTTAAGGTGTTTCCATTATTTTGTCCAACCCCTGTATATGTATAGACACACACACTACCAGTCAAAAGTTTGGACTCACCTATTTTTTCTTTATTTTCATGACTGTTTAAATTGTAGATTCTCTCTGAAGGCATTAAAACTATGAATGAACACATGGAATTATGTAGTTAAAAAAAGTGTGACATAACTCAAAGCATGTTTTATATTTTAGATTCTTTAAAATTGCCACATTTTGCTTTTATTACTGCTTTGCACATTCTTGGCGTTCTCTTGATGAGCTTCATGAGGTAGTCACCTGAAATGTTTTCCAAAAGTCTTAAAGGAGTTCACAGTGATGCTGAGCACTTGTTGGCCATCTGTGGTCCATCTCATGCCATTTAAATGAGAAGGTGAGTCCAAACTTTTGACTGGTAGTGTGTGTGTGTGTGTGTGTGTGTGTGCATATACATTTTATTTATTTAATTTTAGTTTTTTTTTACCAGAATGAATGTGTTCAATCAGAATGTGCTTAATTACTCTGTATCGTGATTTGGGTGTGAATCGTATCGCATCACGATATACACGTATCATACATGTATCTTTAATGTATTGGATCGGAGATGCTGTATCGAGATGCGTATCGTATCGGCCTTACAACTAAGATTCCCAACCCTAAAATGTATGCATTTTCTTCTTAAATAACTTAATCATTTGATCGTCTGTTTAATGTCGTTTAAATGTATTACAGGCCACTTATTTATGACTAATGGAGCAAAAAGTTGCACTGGAAAAGCTACTGAGCATTTTTTCCAGAGTCACAAGTATTTTCCTTAAAAAAATATAAATTTATCTCTATATTGACTAAATTCGGCTCTATATTAAGTCTGAAGTGCTCTACCCAACGAGTAACTTGTACTCTTTTTAGAGAAGGACCAAATGTTATCTGAGTAGCGTCAAATTTTCTTCAATTTGAGTACATTTTTCTCAAGGAAAATGTCCTGTTTCCTGTTCCAGTTTGCGGTTGATTGTTGCAAAAAGATGCCCAGAGACAGTTACAGCTGCTGACAACGTGGCGAATTCTTACGCAAACAAAAGTTGTCGCATCTTTTTATAGCGCCATCGACAGCTTCTGATGACGTAACAGGTCTCGAAGGACTCCGTTTCAAGGGGTGGGGCCAAGTGCAAAGGGCCAAAGGGTAGGGGTGAAAATGAAAATTGGGATTGGGCCATAGAGTTCTAAGAAGGGACACGAGGACAGAAAAAGGCGGACGTAAAATAGGAAGATGTGAGAACAGAAGCGAAAAAGAAAGAGGCGAGATGAAGCTGTGTGTGCGTCCGTCAGCAGGTGTGTGTGCGTTGTCCTGTGCAGAATGAAGTGTCCCTGTCAGATCCCCCCTGCTCCCCCCTGGGCCCCCGCTGATTAATTGTCCGTCCAACTCCGGTGATAGCCACCACTTTAACCAAGACTCCCGAGACGCTAACCCACGTCCCATCCCTGCCGAAAGACACCTCTCCTCCATGTAACCGCCCGCCTCGCTGCCCTTCTCCAGCTAAATTTAGGAGAATTTTCTCTCTTTTGCCCCACCTCGTTTTTTTTTTTTTTTTTTTCTGCCTCACTCTGGCTGCTACAAATAATCTTACATCAGCACCCTATTCACCTTGCCATCGGGGGATAATGTCTCTCAGTGGGAGAGAGGTTTTGGAACAAAGGCGGGGGGTTGAAAGCAGCATGATATGCAGCGAGCACTCCCTGTGTGTTTATATGTGCACCAGTGACTGGCTGAGATAAAGCACCGGTGTCTCGGGTAAACAGTCTAGCACAGCAGGGCCAAATGGCAGGGTTGACTTTGGACCTGGGTCGTACTTACTCAGCTTCTCTTACATTTGATATCCCATCACACACACACACACACGACCAAAAGCATTTATTAATTTATAATATTTATTTTATTTATTTTTAATGAAGAGTTAAAGCAGGGGTGTCAAACTCATTTTCTTTCTGGGGCCACATTCAGCCCAATTTAACCTCCAGTGGGCCAGACCAGTCAAATAATAGCATAATAGCCTATAAATAATGACAACTCTAAATTTTATATGCAAAAAATAAGATTAAACTATGAAATCATTTACATTTTACAAACTATCCAACAAAAAAGAGATGTGAATAACCTGAAAAAACTGAAATTTCTGAAGAAAAATAAGAAATAACAAGTGTTCAGAGAACGCAAACCTCCGCCAAGCACCCCGAATGGTGTGCATGTGTGGATCGACTATTTCTTTTTAAATTAAACAGTTTCAAGGTTGTTCCATACAGCAGAAAAAGTTGAAGCTTGGTACCAGTCATATGTATGTCCAATTATATTCAATTCCAATCAATATTTGTTGAGTTATAATGAAAAATGTGTGGTAAATGGGATTTTCAATGTTAAATTGAAATGTCCACAGAGTCCACATTCCACAGTGGATGTGGACAATTTTGTGCCAGATACAAGATATTGTTATAAGCTACAGGTGAATCAAATTGGAGGCTAATCGGAGTCGTTTTAAATTTTTTTTATGAATTTTCAAAAATTGCTCAATGATGAGAGATAGGAAAATTTGAGATTTTGTGACCTTGCTGTGACCTTGAACTTTGGCCTACTTGGCCCAAAATTTAATGGGTTCATCCCAGGGCCTAGGCCTATTTGTAGGTAAAATTTGGTAAAGATGGTTGCAATAGTTTTCCCGTAAAGTTGCTAACAAACAAACACACAAGAAAAGCACTCGGAGAGCGCAGACCTCCACCAAGATGGATCAGCCCCCCCGATCACCACCAAAATTTAATAATTTCTTCCTTGTGCCAGTATCAACATTTCCTGAAAATTTCATCAAAGTCCGTCCATAACTTTTTGAGTTATCTTGCTAACAATCAAACAAACACGCAAACACACACGCACGCAAACACACAAAGCAAAGTGATCACAATACCTCCTGGTGGAGGTAATAAGAAAAACTGGATCAATATCATGCCTCAACTTCTGATTTATACATGTGCATTACAGATCCGATCTATGAAGACATAAAACAGGCAGAATATTGTTAAAATTACACGTATTTATCTTTAGACATTTCAGGTTGTTCATATTTGTTCAGGTAATTGACGTTTAATTATTAAGGGATGTCAGAGTTGAATGTTCGTTGCAATAAATTAAAGAGAAGAAATTGGAGTTGCCATTGTTTATAGGCATAATGTTGTATTATTTTTTTCACATTAAACCAAGATGAACATTTGGAGTCATTATTTCTAGGTTATTTTGCTATTATTTTCAAGTTCGACGCCCTTGACTGTTAATATCTTCTGCACTTTGTAAAGTCATACCGTGGGCCGGATTGGAACTTTTGGCGGGCCGGTTTTGGACCCCGGGCCGCATGTTTGACACCTGTGAGTTAAAGCAACGTCCAAGCATGAAAGAATTTAAAAGGAGGTACAAAGACACAATTTTTCACAGGTACATGGATGAGGGAGGTGTTGGGTATCACTGGATGTTATAAAGATGTACAAGTATGTAGTATGTGTATATATATGTATGTATAGGTGTGTATGTGTGTGTATATATGTATGAAAATGTATTTACATATATGTGTTATTGTTAGGGCTGTGTATTGGCAAGAATCTGGTGATACGATACAAATCACAATACTAGGATCACGATACGATTTATCACGATATATCATGATACTGTTAAAAAGGCACTTTTTTTGTTTGTTTCTTTTTTTTTTTTTTTTTTTAAATGATTATTTCCTTGAAGAATTGAATTACACCAGAAATCTGCACAAATACGAAACACATTTTTATTTGATCACAACACGATCTAATGTTATATCACAAAATGTTCCTGTGTTCAAACTGAAATTCTGTTTTACAGACATTACAGTTTAAGATCCTGTTCAAATGTTCATATTCTATTAGTTCAGAACTAACATCAGAACACTATTTTTGTGCAATCCCAACAAAGGAACTAACATTATTTAATAAAAGAATGTTAAATAATAATAAATAAAATATAAACGAAAAAGAGCAAAAAAACAAAAAAGAACTTCCACAATATCTGCATTTGAATAAATACCTAAAAATATTGATATAGTACTTTTTAATATCAATACAGTATTGTGAAATGACATATCACGATATACTGCAGAACTGATATTTTCTTACACCTCTAATTATTGTGTTATGTGTTGATGTAAATCCTATTATATTTGTTCATAATAATGTAAAGCCAGAAACCAAATTATTTAATAAGTATCAGTCATATTATAGTATATAGTATAGATATGCTCAGACTAGGAAGGTTATTATTGTTATTAATCACATAAGGAGAAGGGTGGGAGTTTATAAGTTATACTTCTTCTCACTCCTTTCGAATATGTATTAAATGTCTTATGTTTAAGTGTTTTGTTTATTTATTTTCTTCTGTTTTGACATTCGGATTTAAAATAAATACATAAATCAATCAAAAAAAGCATAAAAGAGCATGGCTTAGCTTTAGCGTTCCATTTCCCCTCTGCTGTATCTGCATCATATCATATTCCAAAATCCTCTGAAACACTACCATGGATAATAATCTTCATAGCGACGGTCTAGATTGAACAATTCTGCATAAAGTCAAATAAAACATCCACTTTTCCACGCGCTGAATAATAACTGTCATACTCAGCATTATCTACCTTTCTTCTGCTCCCTCAAGCTGTAGAACTATACCATCTATCCGGATAGCTATATAGCTAGCGCCCAAAAGCAGCCAAGGTCAATTGCCTTTCCAGCTCCTCTCATCCTGTGCTTTATGTACCTTCACATCCAGGGAAAGAGTGCTGCGCTATTTCTGCTCTGCTGCAAGGTGACTGCTGCTTTCACACCGGCGACAGTCACACCAGCCCGGCCTGAAACCACTCACTCCTGGATGTTTTTTTTTTTTTTTTTTTTTTAAATGTGGTGTATTCTTATTTTTATAAAGCCTGTAAAAAAAAAAAAAAAAAATTGCGTAAAAGTAACAGGCTGAAAACTGTAACGTCTCGTGTTTCTTTTCAGTCTGTGAAATATAAACGTTAGCATATCTATCCTGAGTGTGTAGTATGTATCCTCACTAAGAGCCAAAGAAATCCATATTTTTATAAAAAAGTAGGGTTTCCATCCTATGTATAGTTGCGGAAAAAATTATTACACCGTCAAAAGTCAGTGTGTAGTTTACTGTTGTGCTGTTTTTTTCATTGCTTTGGGATGAGGGCGGTTGGGATCTTTTTTCAGTCATAGTAAATGTGACCATGTTGTAACAAACAGGAACATGTTATAGACCACAAGTTGTCAATGAACAAAGTGTTGAAATGCTCTAAAGATAGATAGATAGATAGATAGATAGATAGATAGATAGATAGATAGATAGATAGATAGATAGATAGATAGATAGATAGATAGATAGATAGATAGATAGATAGATAGATAGATAGATAGATAGATAGATAGATAGATAGATAGATAGATAGCAGTGGCGGCTGCTCGTCTTTCAGACAGGGGAAGCTCATTGTCGGCTTACATAAAAAAAAAATTGTCAAGTTATTTAAACATACATTCGGCCCTCCGTTCCTTTTTAAGAAAATGCTCAGTGACCTTATCATACCAAGTAGGCGTCTTTTCCAGGGACTGGACCAGTGTCCTCTGAATGTCCAGCAGAGCTGGGCTGCTTAGAATGCCTTGGCCCATTGTGTTGTGGGTGTAAGACTTCAGCCTTTATAAACAAGAGATGCTCCTTTCACTCTGACCTAGTATGATTGATTTAACTATCCACAAAACGATATTAAACTCGAACAAGAAATGATTAAATTATGTAACTGAAACAAGAAAACGTTGAAATTATGTTAAACTGTAACAAGTACAATGAGTGTGTTTTATTTACAGTGCAAGAAATGAACGAGTAATTTCGTAGTGGTTTCTGTCTCGATTTCACAGCAGAATGTGTGACGGTATTAAACTGAACTGTGTCAGTGAAGGAGTGGATCTCAAAATAGCTGTCAATCAAACGGGATTCAGCCTTTCGACTGATCCTCCAATCAGCACATGGAATCCCGGCGCCCAGCCGAGCTCCACCCACAGCTCCATTCACCCCCAGAGACGCAGAGCGTCCGGGGGCGGGACAACATCGTGGCATTTATCCAATTACCGTCCAGTTTTGAGGCAATGAAAAAAACTGTTCCACTCAGTCCCATTGAAGTGCATGGACGCTGAGGGTCTACGGGCAAATGCACTGAGCAGAGATCGAATAAGAAAACCGCGCAACGGGAATGTATGAGAAGTGAACAACATCGAGTCCAATGATTTGTGATAAAGCTGATTCTGAATGAACTCATCTTTGAGATGAACGTGTTCTAACACATTTGTGGTCAATGAAATGTCAACACAACCGTACATATTTGACCATTTAATTTTCATAACTTTAGGGGAAGCCGAGCTTCAAACAAACATAAAAAAAAATTGTATTATTCCGGCAGCAGGGGTGCCGAAAAAATACTGTTAAATAATGGAAAATAACCATGTCATAAAAATACGGTAATTTTCCATAATTAAAATACAGTTTTTTGCCCTAACTTTACATGAGATTTTGCATATTTTTTGACTTTTTATTGTTTAATAAAGAATATTTACATGTATTAAAACAATTAAACTACCTATAAATATATATAAATAATTTTCAATGAGACTAAGTTGTACAATCCACTGATAAAAACTGTATTTGGACAGTTTATCAGTGCTTATACATGTTATACATTCACAAAAACACATTTATTCAAGATTTTTGTTGTGAAACCCCCTGTAATTACACAAGATATTTGTGAATAAACAAACAAGTCTTGTTAAACTTACAGAACAAATACTGCTTTTACAGTTAATTGTCAGTAATTTTATCTCATTTTATTTTTTTTTTTTTTTACAGTATTAAACTTTAAATTAACAGTTTAATCTCATAAATAGAAAAGAAATATTTGTGAAATTCTGATACATTTGCAAAAGTATTTTAACTGTATTTTTCTGTGAAAAAAGAAAACATTTCTTTTAAAAAATTGAAATTTTTTGGCTATTCACAGTTACATTTTTTTCGTGTTATTTTACATTTGACGTGTAAAATCACAGTCCATTTTTGTCATTTCATTGATATTTTCGTGTATCATGAAAATACAGGAAAAATATGTAAATTAAACTGAAAATTCTGTTAAATTACAGATTTTTTTTTCCACAGTGTACATGAACGTTCCTTTTGACTGATGTTAAAGGAGCAATAATGGCTTTGACGTGGACGCTGAAAGAGCTGTTGATCAATACTAATGACCTATATATTAACTAAGAAAGCACTGAGATTCCTGTACTGAGGTAAATACTGTTTTGGAACCAAATCAATACTCCAATATAAACTCCCAAAGCAGGTTCGTTAACCCAGTAACCCAAGACATCATGTAGTGAAGTGAATGCACCGATAGACAATTGATTACAGAAAGTTCCTGATGTGAAGATGTTGTGGTTTTTGTTTACCGCGTATCTTCTCTAACATGGTATTTTCCAATTTTTCAACATTATTATAATTTTTTTTTTTTTTTTTATACAAATGATGGTGTGTTTGGTGCAGCCATTTCTCACTCTTGCATAGATAAACTGTTTCCCAGTGAAGTCGGAGTATCTCTCTCTCTCTCTCTCTCTCTCTCTCTCTCTCTCTCGTTCCCAGATGTCTCCTTACAGCTGCCATGACTGACTGCAAACTCATTTATTACAGGTCACAAACGCCAAGTGCTTCATTTAAAAGGACACCACCCCCCTCCTCCTCGAACACAAGTGAAAAATCGACCTGGAAGAACAGCAAACAGGGCACACCGCTCCATTACCACTAAACATAGGGCCAGCAGTGCCCAAGGTGGGAAGCACAGGGAGACGACAGACAGGAAGGAATGTTGCACCGGCACCAATAATAACTGCACAGCCAGCAACATTAACAATAAGTCATCATATTCCTTTCAGATGCGGGATATAACGAACGAGCGATCCGAAAATCTAACGTGCCGAATGCATTATATTACTAGGTCTTTGCAGGCCGGTAATCCGTCTTTCTCAATGAGAAATCCGACTGCAGTCGCGGGGCTTGAATCCCAATATGAAGGCGGGACTAACAGGCGCAGTGTAAACCAATGGCAGACAAAACCGATGTGACGAGCAGACCTCTAATGTCAACAAACCTCAGCATGTTTCCGTCACAACGTGCGGTGGTGGAAACTTCGGTGAATAATTTAATCGCATTCATCAGAGAAATGTGAGAATACAGGGTGTAATCTATAGTCGCTTTTCCATTGACCCTCAAATTGCGCGAATATAAATTGCACGTAAAAATTTACCAAATAGAAAAATGACAATTTCGCCAAATCTCTAGTTTTTTGATTAAAAGTTTTTGAGCTGGCAAGGGGTGTTTTTTTTTTTTTTTTTTTTTTTTTTTTTGGCGTAGCGCAAATGGTATATCACGCAAAACTGCAATGGATAGACCTTTTTTCGCAACTAGAGTCACATGAATTAAAAAAAAAAAAAAAAAAAAGGATGTTGACGGCTGTTACAACAAGTGAAGAAGTAGAGTTTTAAAAGAAATGTGTGGACACACCAGGACAACCGAATTGTTTTTTAATTTAGTATGGGATAGAGGGTAATATATAATAATAATGAATATATCTGTAAATCAATGCGATATTTACATTCGTCGCAATCTTTATGTAATGACCTCTTTTGTCATCTCACAGTTATAAATAAACAAATCATCGCATTTGTGATTTAGCGGAAAAACTGACATTACGCACATCTGTTTTTTCAACAGTTAGTAAATATCAGTAAAGTTTTTCGCAGATGTCCAATGGAAAAGCCACATTTGATTCAATCCTTATTTTCGAATCAAGTAAACAACCGATAACTAAAGCTGCAACCGATTAATCGACTCAAAGTGATCCAAAAAAATCATTCAACCACAATTCTCCTGAATCAAAGCTTTGTTTCCTTCATTTCTCGGCTGTTAAACATTGGTTCCACTGTTGCGTTTCACACGGACGCTTATTGTGACGCACAAAGAAGCTTCAGTTCAGGAAAACTGCAATAGAATATCTCCCTTCAATCAATTTGAGTCGATTAATCGAAACGGGACTTTTTGCATTGACTTCAAGCACCTAGTCGATTAATCGGTTGCAGCTCTACCGACCAAGGTTACTATCGCTAATGAAAACTAACAAAATGACGAAAACTAGAATTGTAAGAACATTTTTGTTAACTGAAATAAATAAAAACTATAATTAAAAGAAAAAAAAAAACGATAACTAACTGAAACTGTATTGTGTGTTTACAAAACTAAGTAAAACTGATAAAAATTATGGATAAAATTCCCTTCGTTTTCATCTTTGTCAATGTCGGATTCTTATAAAATCGATTTATTTCCCTCAAGCAATTTTAGCTGCTGGCATCGTACCATATTTAACGGTCCGTCACTTCTCGTCACTTGTCGTTTTAGAGTCATCTTCTGGTCCCCACTCTACCTGAAAACATGGAGACTAAAGTTGGGAGTAGGGATGTAAAGATTATCGGTATAACGATAAACCGCGGTAAAATTGCAGACGGTTAGTATTACCGTTTAAATTCTAATTATCATGATAACCATGTTTGATTACCGCACTTTTAGGGGAAAAAACCCTATGTAAAGATCTGCTTTTATGTCAAATATTTGAGTATAGTTTTAATTCATTACAATTTTGATTTTATATACCTAATATTTGGAACCAATATTCACTTTTAAAGTCTTTGAAAAGGTTCGTTAAGCATCTGTGTGTTATTTATGCAATAAATTATAGACATTTTTCAAATCACATTTGATATTTTTTGGGTGTTTTTTGTCCTTTTGTGTTGATATAGTAGGTTAAAGTGAAAAAAATAATAGACAGATGATATAAATGACGTGCTGAAAAAAAAAAATTCCACACATGGGTATAGTAAACATTTGTTTA
Source organism: Sphaeramia orbicularis (assembly GCF_902148855.1). Lineage (NCBI taxonomy): Eukaryota > Metazoa > Chordata > Actinopteri > Kurtiformes > Apogonidae > Sphaeramia > Sphaeramia orbicularis. The sequence goes on from NC_043977.1 coordinate 17,483,148, forward strand.
TATAGTATATAAAGGCAAAATCAAAAGGACCGAAAAACGAACGAAATAGGCTCAGACCACTAAGAGTTAATATTTGAATGTTTCTGCCAACAGAAGGTACATTGTACCTATCATTTTATTTGTTTTTTTTGTGTTTTTTTTTTTTTTCAAAATAAAATAAAAATTAAAGTTAAATTATTTCAGTGTGTGTATTAGTACTTTTTGAACATTTTGAGCACAATTTCAACAATACCGTGATATTAATGATAACTATAATAATTTTGATAATGATAATGATAATAATAATTTTGGTCACAGTAACCATAATATGAAATTTTCATATCGTTACATCCCTAGTTGAGAGAAAGCAGCAGAGTCCTGTCTGGGATTTATTTGAATTCGATGGTGAAGAAGATGAAAGATATCAAAATTTAGAAAACTAAACTAAAACTAAGCATTTAGAAAATAACGAAAACTAATAAAAACTAGCAAATAGGGCTGTGCAATTAATTGAAATTCAATTACGATTTCGATTATTACACGCAACGATTACAAAAATTATGTAATCGAGAAAAAACGATTATTAATTTTGAGTTGTTTAATTCACGCGCACGCAAGCTACCATGAGCTGCTCTGCCCCGCCCCCCTCTAAACTACAGCTGCCTGCTAGCCGGCAGGTCCACCCCAAGAGGAAAGTTGTACCTAGTGGTCTGGAAAAATAGGAGGAGAATCGCAGCAGAAGTGCTTGGTAAACAAAAAAGGCAAGTCAAATTAAATGTATGGAACCACTTTGGGTTTGATGAAGAGCAAAAACCCATTACGTGCAAAAAGTGTTTCGTAGTTGTGTCCTCACCGACCGGTAACACAGCAAACCTTTTGAACCATCTAAAGTTTAACCACCGCGACCTTTATCATAATCTCATGAAAAACTAAAACACATAAAAAAAAAAACTCCGTCTACAACTTCGTCCGCAATGCAATCTTCAGTCTCCGAATCTCTTTACGCTGCAACTCCCGTATTAACCTAACTGAAACCTCACGGCACGTCACTGAATTTACTATGTTTCATACTACACTGAACATACTTGAATTTATAATTTGCACTTTACGTGAGGTTTTTTTTTTTTTTTTAATTGCTCCAGTTCTATGGCAAGTCTATAGCAGTTTAATTCCAGTGCACTATTTGTTTACAAAAGGAAACATACTTGAATTTACAGTACACTTATTTGCATTCAAAGATTTTTTTGTTTCGTACAAAAGTGAACATACTTTGTTTTAATGGTTAAAAGCTTCATTTATATTTAAAGAGTATATCTTACATTGTTTAGCAAGAAAAAAACAAACAACTTTAAGGTTAACAAATAATCGTTTTTAATAATCGTGATTTCAATTATTGCTAAAATAATCGTGATTATTTTTTTTTCTATATTCGAGCAGCCCTACTCGCAAACCTGCTCTAAAAGCTAATTCAAACTAAGTGAATTAGGGAAAAAAAAGTCAAAACTAAATAAAACTAAACTATAATGAAAAATCCAAAACTATTATAACCTCGCTTCCGACAACACTTCTAAAGTGATTTGCAAACTCGGGACTGACTTTGACTCGCGACAAAAAGAAGTTGATGCCTATGACGCATTGCGAAACACCCGCCCCCCCCTAGACTTGTGATTGGTCGGTATAGAATAGATAGCGCATATTTCACCGCGATTGGCCCAATTCCAGACTGTTTTCTCAGTATATTGAACCCACTGAGAAAACCTGCAGCTGCGCCGACTGATATGAAGTTCAAACTAAGCTTTCGTGACTCGTTTGCGTTCGATCTTCCGCGGTATCATCGTAGCGCACGCCAAACCTGTTGCGTATTTATTCAGGGACACCAGCTCAGAAAAAAAATCAAGATTTTGCTTGTAGCGCGTGTTCCTGCCGGCCATATCCGATATCAGTCAAAGCCTGTCTGTAATTACATTGTAAATGCAGATTAGCTATGAATATTTTAGAAGGGGATTACTAAAAGAGGAAAGAGACGGAGAGAAAGAGAGAGAGAGAGAGTTGAGAGAAAGCGTCCCTTTAACGTACACCCACATGGACAGGACTGCATGAAAAGCTCTTTTGAAGGTGGAGCTAGTCTTTCATGGCGAACTTGTCAGCCTATTATCATCCTTTCATACGTTCGCCACCATTATTAAGCATGAACAGGAACGGGGGGGAAAAAAATAACACACGCACAAAAAAAAAAAAGAAAAAAAGTGAGAATAAAAAACATCACTCCAGTATGTCAGGCTGTCGCTTCAGAGAGAGAAAAGGCATAGCGGACCAATTCTTATCATTGGACTCTCACACAAAAAAATGTGGCAGTAATGAGTGTGTCTTAACAAAGATTAGCCATAATTTCCATTGTCATTTTAATGCTCCCACATTATGTGGAGGCTTACAAAGGCACAGATGAAGGCAGAGGGTGGGCGGAGGAAGAGGAACAAGCAGACACTGGTGCAGAAAGAGACGGTCTCTGGAGCTCAGTTAGTCTGTCAGTCACCATCTATCCCTCCAACCGAGCATCCATACACACACATCTACACACATCTACACACACACAGGGTACAATATATGCACATGTTTCCCCGACCCGCTGCCATCACATTCTGAAACCCTCAAAAATGCGCTTGTCAAAAAAACCCAAAAAGGGTCGGTGTCTGACAGGATCTCGCGGCCTTCCTGCAGCCCCTCCAGGAGCGTGGTTAGGACGGAGCGCCGTTTTGTAAAGTGGGGGGAGCGCTAACAACAAAGGGGATCAAAAAAGTGTCACCGACCGACCGACTGACCGACAGACGTGATGCATTCACACTCCTGACGTCTGCATTGTGGAGTGCGGCTTTACAAGGCCGGATCCAGGCTCATTTTCCTACATTTCAGAGTGACGGCCCAGGGTAATGGCAGCGTATGCGTGGGTGTGTGTGAGTGTGTGGTACTAACACTGGTACTGATCTGCACTGACAGAAAACTTAACATGCATCCTCTGAAAAAACAATAGACTGCATTACAAAGGAGAATATGCTCCCGCCACCTCCGAGCAAAGGCAACAATAGACGGTTTCTGTCTGTTTTGTTCACGTTATTTTACTGTTTAAAAGAAGAACTTATTTTTAGACAATAGTTCTTGAAAATGTTTTTCAAGATAATTTTCACTTGTTCCATTGGCAGTTTTTTTTTGTTTGTTTGTTTTTGGTTTTTTTTGGCTTGAATTAAGCAAAAAAATCTTAAATTAAGCAAAAAAAATCTTGAATTAAGCAAAAAAAAAAAAAAATCATAAATTAAGCAAAAAATTTTAAATTAAGCAAAAAATCTTGAATTAAGCAAAATAAAAAATCTTAAACTAAGTGGAAAAAAATCTTGAACAAAAACAAAAATCTTGAATTTAGCAAAAAAAATGTTGAATTAAGCACAAAAAAAAAAAAAAAAAAATCATTAATTAAGCAAAAAAATTTAAACTAAGCAAAAAATCTTGAATTAAGCAAAAAAAATCTTGAACTAAGTGGAAAAAAATCTTGAATTGAGCAAAAAAAAAAAAAATCTTAAATTGAGCAAAAACAAAAATCTTGAATTGAGCAAAAAAATAATCTTGAATTAAGCAAAATAAATCTTAAGGCAAAATTTTTTTTTAACTAAGTAAAAAATCTTGAACTTAAGAAAAAAAAAATCTTAAAGAAAAAAATCTTGAATTAAGCGAAAAAAAAAAAAAAAAATCTCGAATTAAGCAAAAATCGCGAATTAAGCAAAAAAACAGGGTACAATATATGCACATGTTTCCCCGACCCGCTGCCATCACATTCTGAAACCCTCAAAAATGCGCTTGTCAAAAAAAACCAAAAAGGGTCGGTGTCTGACAGAATCTCGCGGCCTTCCTGCAGCCCCTCCAGGAGCGTGGTTAGGACGGAGCGCCGTTTTGTAAAGTGGGGGGAGCGCTAACAACAAAGGGGATCAAAAAAGTGTCACCGACCGACCGACCGACCGACTGACGTGATGCATTCACACTCCTGACGTCTGCATTGTGGAGTGCGGCTTTACAAGGCCGGATCCAGGCTCATTTTCCTACATTTCAGAGTGACGGCCCAGGGTAATGTCAGCGTATGCGTGGGTGTGTGGGAGTGTGTGGTACTAACACTGGTACTGATCTGCACTGACAGAAAACTTAACATGCATCCTCTGAAAAAACAATAGACTGCATTACAAAGGAGAATATGCTCCCGCCACCTCTGAGCAAAGGCAACAATAGACGGTTTCTGTCTGTTTTGTTCACGTTATTTTACTGTTTAAAAGAAGAACTTATTTTTAGACAATAGTTCTTGAAAATGTTTTTCAAGATAATTTTCACTTGTTCCATTGGCAGTTTTTTTTTGTTTGTTTGTTTTTGGTTTTTTTTTGGCTTGAATTAAGCAAAAAAATCTTAAATTAAGCAAAAAAAATCTTGAATAAAGCAAAAAAAAAAAAAAAATCATAAATTAAGCAAAAAATTTTAAATTAAGCAAAAAATCTTGAATTAAGCAAAATAAAAAATCTTAAACTAAGTGGAAAAAAATCTTGAACAAAACAAAAATCTTGAATTTAGCAAAAAAAATGTTGAATTAAGCAAAAAAAAAAAAAAAAAAAAAAATCATTAATTAAGCAAAAAAATTTAAACTAAGCAAAAAATCTTGAATTAAGCAAAAAAAATCTTGAACTAAGTGGAAAAAAATCTTGAATTGAGCAAAAAAAAAAAAAAAAATCTTAAATTGAGCAAAAACAAAAATCTTGAATTGAGCAAAAAAATAATCTTGAATTAAGCAAAATAAATCTTAAGGCAAAATTTTTTTTAACTAAGTAAAAAATCTTGAACTTAAGAAAAAAAAATCTTAAAGGAAAAAATCTTGAATTAAGCGAAAAAAAAAAAAAAATCTCGAATTAAGCAAAAATCGCGAATTAAGCAAAAAAACAGGGTACAATATATGCACATGTTTCCCCGACCCGCTGCCATCACATTCTGAAACCCTCAAAATGCGCTTGTCAAAAAAAAAACCAAAAGGGTCGGTGTCTGACAGGATCTCGCGGCCTTCCTGCAGCCCCTCCAGGAGCGTGGTTAGGACGGAGCGCCGTTTTGTAAAGTGGGGGGAGCGCTAACAACAAAGGGGATCAAAAAAGTGTCACCGACCGACCGACGACCGACTGACCGACAGACGTGATGCATTCACACTCCTGACGTCTGCATTGTGGAGTGCGGCTTTACAAGGCCGGATCCAGGCTCATTTTCCTACATTTCAGAGTGACGGCCCAGGGTAATGTCAGCGTATGCGTGGGTGTGTGGGAGTGGGGAGTGTGTGGTACTAACACTGGTACTGATCTGCACTGACAGAAAACTTAACATGCATCCTCTGAAAAACAATAGACTGCATTACAAAGGAGAATATGCTCCCGCCACCCTCCGAACAAAGGCAACAATAGACGGTTTCTGTCTGTTTTGTTCACGTTATTTTACTGTTTAAAAGAAGAACTTATTTTTAGACAATAGTTCTTGAAAATGTTTTCAAGATAATTTTTCACTTGTTCCATTGGCAGTTTTTTTTTGTTTGTTTTGGTTTTTTTGGCTTGAATTAAGCAAAAAAATCTTAAATTAAGCAAAAAAAATCTTGAAGAAAGCAAAAAAAAATAAAAATCATAATTAAGCAAAAAATTTTAAATTAAGCAAAAAATCTTGAATTAAGCAAATAAAAAATCTTAAACTAAGTGGAAAAAAATCTTGAACAAAAACAAAAATCTTGAATTTAGCAAAAAAAAATGTTGAATTAAGCAAAAAAAAAAAAAAAAAAAAAAAATCATTAATTAAGCAAAAAATTTAAACTAAGCAAAAAATCTTGAATTAAGCAAAAAAAAATCTTGAACTAAGTGGAAAAAAATCTTGAATTGAGCAAAAAAAAAAAAAAATCTTAAATTGAGCAAAAACAAAATCTTGAATTGAGCAAAAAAATAATCTGAATTAAGCAAAATAAATCTTAAGGCAAAATTTTTTTTTAACTAAGTAAAAAATCTTGAACTTAAGAAAAAAAAAATCTTAAAGGAAAAAATCTTGAATTAAGCGAAAAAAAAAAAAAAATCTCGAATTAAGCAAAAATCGCGAATTAAGCAAAAAAACAGGGTACAATATATGCACATGTTTCCCCGACCCGCTGCCATCCATTCTGAAACCCTCAAAAATGCGCTTGTCAAAAAAAAACCAAAAAAGGGTCGGTGTCTGACAGGATCTCGCGGCCTTCCTGCAGCCCCTCCAGGAGCGTGGTTAGGACGGAGCGCCGTTTTGTAAAGTGGGGGGAGCGCTAACAACAAAGGGGATCAAAAAAGTGTCACCGACCGACCGACCGACCGACTGACCGACAGACGTGATGCATTCACACTCCTGACGTCTGCAGTGTGGAGTGTGGCTTTACAAGGCCGGATCCAGGCTCATTTTCCTACATTTCAGAGTGACGGCCCAGGGTAATGGCAGCGTATGCGTGGGTGTGTGGGAGTGGGAGTGTGTGGTACTAACACTGGTACTGATCTGCACTGACAGAAAACTTAACATGCATCCTCTGAAAAAACAATAGACTGCATTACAAAGGAGAATATGCTCCCGCCACCTCCGAACAAAGGCAACAATAGACGGTTTCTGTCTGTTTGTTCACGTATTTTACTGTTTAAAAGAAGAACTTATTTTAGACAATAGTTCTTGAAAATGTTTTTCAAGATAATTTTCACTTGTTCCATTGGCAGTTTTTTTTTGTTTGTTTTTGGGTTTTTTTGGCTTGAATTCAGCAAAAAAATCTTAAATTAAGCAAAAAAAAATCTTGAATAAAGCAAAAAAAAAAAAAAATCATAAATTAAGCAAAAAATTTTAAATTAAGCAAAAAATCTTGAATTAAGCAAAATAAAAAATCTTAAACTAAGTGGAAAAAAATCTTGAACAAAAACAAAAATCTTGAATTTAGCAAAAAAAATGTTGAATTAAGCAAAAAAAAAAAAAAAAAAAAAAATCATTAATTAAGCAAAAAAATTTAAACTAAGCAAAAAATCTTGAATTAAGCAAAAAAAAATCTTGAACTAAGTGGAAAAAAATCTTGAATTGAGCAAAAAAAAAAAAAAATCTTAAATTGAGCAAAAACAAAAATCTTGAATTGAGCAAAAAAATAATCTTGAATTAAGCAAAATAAATCTTAAGGCAAAATTTTTTTTTAACTAAGTAAAAAATCTTGAACTTAAGAAAAAAAAATCTTAAAGGAAAAAATCTTGAATTAAGTGAAAAAAAAAAAAAAATCTCGAATTAAGCAAAAATCGCGAATTAAGCAAAAAAACAGGGTACAATATATGCACATGTTTCCCCGACCCGCTGCCATCACATTCTGAAACCCTCAAAATGCGCTTGTCAAAAAAAACCAAAAAGGGTCGGTGTCTGACAGGATCTCGCGGCCTTCCTGCAGCCCCTCCAGGAGCGTGGTTAGGACGGAGCGCCGTTTTGTAAAGTGGGGGGAGCGCTAACAACAAAGGGGATCAAAAAAGTGTCACCGACCGACCGACCGACCGACTGACCGACAGACGTGATGCATTCACACTCCTGACGTCTGCATTGTGGAGTGCGGCTTTACAAGGCCGGATCCAGGCTCATTTTCCTACATTTCAGAGTGACGGCCCAGGGTAATGTCAGCGTATGCGTGGGTGTGTGGGAGTGGGAGTGTGTGGTACTAACACTGGTACTGATCTGCACTGACAGAAAACTTAACATGCATCCTCTGAAAAAACAATAGACTGCATTACAAAGGAGAATATGCTCCCGCCACCTCCGAACAAAGGCAACAATAGACGGTTTCTGTCTGTTTTGTTCACGTTATTTTACTGTTTAAAAGAAGAACTTATTTTTAGACAATAGTTCTTGAAAATGTTTTTCAAGATAATTTTCACTTGTTCCATTGGCAGTTTTTTTTTGTTTGTTTTTGGTTTTTTTTGGCTTGAATTAAGCAAAAAAATCTTAAATTAAGCAAAAAAAATCTTGAATAAAGCAAAAAAAAAAAAAAATCATAAATTAAGCAAAAAATTTTAAATTAAGCAAAAAATCTTGAATTAAGCAAAATAAAAAATCTTAAACTAAGTGGAAAAAAATCTTGAACAAAAACAAAAATCTTGAATTTAGCAAAAAAAATGTTGAATTAAGCAAAAAAAAAAAAAAAAAAAAAAAAATCATTAATTAAGCAAAAAAATTTAAACTAAGCAAAAAATCTTGAATTAAGCAAAAAAAATCTTGAACTAAGTGGAAAAAAAATCTTGAATTGAGCAAAAAAAAAAAAAAATCTTAAATTGAGCAAAACAAAAATCTTGAATTGAGCAAAAAAATAATCTTGAATTAAGCAAAATAAATCTTAAGGCAAAATTTTTTTTAACTAAGTAAAAAATCTTGAACTTAAGAAAAAAAAATCTTAAAGGAAAAAATCTTGAATTAAGTGAAAAAAAAAAAAAAATCTCGAATTAAGCAAAAATCGCGAATTAAGCAAAAAAACAGGGTACAATATATGCACATGTTTCCCCGACCCGCTGCCATCACATTCTGAAACCCTCAAAAATGCGCTTGTCAAAAAAAACCAAAAAGGGTCGGTGTCTGACAGGATCTCGCGGCCTTCCTGCAGCCCCTCCAGGAGCGTGGTTAGGACGGAGCGCCGTTTTGTAAAGTGGGGGGAGCGCTAACAACAAAGGGGATCAAAAAAGTGTCACCGACCGACCGACCGACCGACTGACCGACAGACGTGATGCATTCACACTCCTGACGTCTGCATTGTGGAGTGCGGCTTTACAAGGCCGGATCCAGGCTCATTTTCCTACATTTCAGAGTGACGGCCCAGGGTAATGGCAGCGTATGCGTGGGTGTGTGGGAGTGGGAGTGTGTGGTACTAACACTGGTACTGATCTGCACTGACAGAAAACTTAACATGCATCCTCTGAAAAAAACAATAGACTGCATTACAAAGGAGAATATGCTCCCGCCACCTCCGAACAAAGGCAACAATAGACGGTTTCTGTCTGTTTTGTTCACGTTATTTTACTGTTTAAAAGAAGAACTTATTTTTAGACAATAGTTCTTGAAAATGTTTTTTCAAGAAATCTTACAAGATCATTTTCACTTGTTCCATTGGCAGTTTTGTTTTGTTTTTTGCTTGAATTAAGCAAAAAAAAAAAATCTTAAATTAAGCAAAAATAAATTTTAAATTAAGCAAAGTAAAAAAAAAAAAAAAAAATCTTAAATTAAGCAAAAAAAAAAAATTTGTGAATTAAGCAAAAAATTTTAAATTAAGCAAAAAATCTTGAATCAAGTAAAAAAAAAAAATCCTAGATTAAGCAAAAAAAAAAAATCTTGAACTGAGCAAAAAAAAAAAAAAAATCTTGAATATAGCAAAAAAAAAAATCTTGAATTATTAAAAATTATTAATATTAAATATTAATAAAATTATTAATATTAAATATTAAAAATTTAAACTAAGCAAAAAATCTTGAATTAAACAAAAAAATATTGATTCAAGCAAAAAAAAAATAAATCTTAAATTAAGGAAAAAATCTTGAATTAAGCAAAAAAAATTCTTAAATTAAGCAAAAATCTTGAATTAAACAAAAAATCTTGAATTCAACAACAACAAAAAAATCTTGAATTAGGCAAAAAAAAAAGATCTTTAATTAAGAAAAAAAATCTTAAAGCAAAACAAAAAATTAACAAAGCAAAAAATCTTAAATTAAGCAAAAAATCTTGAATCTTGAACTTAAGAAAAAAATCTTAAGTTAAGGAAAAAATCTTGAATTAAGCAAAAACAATTTTAAACTAAGCAAAAAATCTTGAATTAAACAAAAAAAATATTGATTCAAGCAAAAAAAAAAAAAAAATTCTAGAACTTAAGAAAAAAAAATCTTAAATTAAGGAAAAAATCTTGAATTAAGCAAAAAAAATTCTTAAATTAAGCAAAAATCTTGAATTAAACAAAAAATCTTGAATTCAACGACAACAAAAAAATCTTGAATTAGGCAAAAAAAAATCTTGAATTAAGAAAAAAAATCTTAAAGCAAAACAAAAAATTAACTAAGCAAAAAATCTTAAATTAAGCAAAAAATCTTGAATCTTGAACTTAAGAAAAAAAAACTTAAGTTATGGAAAAAATCTTGAATTAAGCAAAAAAAAAAAAAAAAAAATCATGAATTAAGCAAAAAAAAAAAATCTTAAATTAAGCAAAAAATCTTGAATTAAGCAAAAAAAAAAGAACAAAAAATTAATTAGGCAAAAAAAAAAAAAAATCTTGAATTAAGCAAAAAATCTTGAATTAAGCAAAAAAAAAAAAAAAAAAAAAAATTAATTAGGCAAAAAAAAAAAAAAAAATCTTGAATTGCACAAAAAAATTCTGCCAAACTGAACTGTGGGGTAGACTGCAGACAATACTGACTCAGAAATTCTACCACTGGAAAAAAAATCTAAACCTCACTCAGTGCATTTTTCTCATTTCTAGTCCAAATATCTCATCACACTTAAAATAAAACATAATCACCTAAAGAGTAACTTTTCGGTGAGATATAAGAACTTATTTTTAGACGATATTTCAAGAAATCTTACCAAGATAATTTTCACTTGCTCCATTGGCAGAGTTTTTGCTTCAATTAAACAAAAAAAATCAGATTTTTTCCAGTGTAAAATAACTTCTGTGCAGAACTCCAACAGCAGACTGTATTCATACACTGGGACGTCATATGCATTTTTCCTCTTTTTGTGTTTGTGTTGTATAATTACAATAAAAACCATGCATGTTAGCAGATGTCCTGAGGATCTGATTCCTTTTTTTTTTTTTTTTTTTTTTCTCTAACTTCTTCTCGGTGGCCTTTAGTGCGCACGTTTTACCAACTTAATTAAAACAAAGATTGATTTCTGTGCTCCTCAAACTCAGTCCCCATCTGTCTGAACTAACTGTGGTATATTGTCAAAGAAATAAAGTAGGACCTCTGCGGTTTGTTGTTAATGGAGGCCTTTGGTTTCACTGTTTTCATCACTCAGGTCCTGTTGCACACAAACTATCAGCATTTCTATTCGCATGTCGTTCTCCATCTTCACTTTATAACATAAAAGCACAACATCACACAGAGAGAGACTGAAAACAAGAAAAGAAACCACAAAAAACAAATATTTGTTCATCCTCCAATGTCTATTAACCAATAAACACCCAGTACTACTTTTGCGTTCGTTCCCAAATTAATTTTTCTCTCTATTTAACGTTTCTGACCATTTACCATCCTATTATCCTTTCCATTTTGCATTTTTTTTTCAGTGAAAATAATGCTTTTGCCTACATTTAATTCACTACTCATGTAGATGTTCATTAAAGTGGAGGGTTATTATATCAGAAACAGAGCAAACTGAAGAAAAAGTGAATTTTTCAACAAAATATATCAATAACTGACCATAAAACAAGCGTCTCCATCAACTGTCCACGGTTTTGCTGGTGAATCAATTATGTAGAAGATGATGGTGTTTCCACGGTAACTACAGAACCTCTGAGCATCCAAATGGGTCATATCTGATGACCATGAAATGATGACAAACCGTATTTTACACCAATTATTTACATGGATTGATCGGATTATTGGGTCTAAACCAGGGGTGTCAAACTCATTTTAGTTCAGGGGCCATTTTTAGCTAAATTTGATCTTAAGTGGGCCAGACCAGAAAAATAATAACATAATAACGTATAAATAATGACAACTCCGAATGTTTGTCTTTGTTTTAGTGTAAAAAAAAAAAACATTAAATTATGAAAATACTTACTTTTATAAACTATCCCAAAAAAAAAAAAAAAATACCCTGTAAAAACTGAAATTTAAATTAAAAAACGTAAGGAAATTTAGTGGAATTTTAACAATATTATTCCTCAATTTACCATTTCTCCATGTGCATTATGGATCAGGTCTACAAAGACACTAAACACTGCGGAACAGGCAGAAAAATTGTTCAAATTGGGCTGAATTTTCTTTAGACATTTCAGGTTGTTCATATTTGTTCAGGGTATTCACACTTTATTGTTACAGGATAGTTTAGAAATGTAAATATTTTCATAATTTGATGTTATTTTTTGCACTAAAACAAAGGAAAAAAATTAAGTTGTTAATTCTACATTGTTTTGGGCTTAATTCAAGATTTTTTCACGTAATTGAAGATTTTTTTTTTTTTTGCCTAATTCAAGATTTTTTTGTTAATTGAAGATTTTTTTTGCTTAATTCAAGATTTTTTTTAACTTAATTGAAGATTTTTTTTTTCCTTAATTCAATTTTTTTTTTTTTAACTTAATTGAAGAATTTTTTTTTTTTTTGCTTAATTGAAGATTTTTTTTTTTATTATTTAATTGAAGATTTGTTTGGCTTAATTCAACATTTTTTAAACTTAATTGAAGATTTTTTTTTGGCTTCATTCAAGATTTTTTTTTTTTTTACTTAATTGAAGATTTTTATTTTTATTTTTTTGCTTAATTGAAGATTTTTTTGCTAAATTTGAGACTTTTTTTGGCTTAATTGAAGATTTTGTTACTTACTGGAAGATTTTTTTTCTTAATTCAAGTTTTTTTTTACTTAATTGAAGATTTTTTTTTTTTTTGGCTTGATTCAAGATTTTTTTTTTATGTTTATGTTTATGTTTACGCATTTGGCAGACGCTTTTTTCCAAAGCGACTTACAGGGGAAAACCAATTAAATCACTCAATCAATCAAGTTTTATTTATATAGCGCCAGATCACAAAAAAGTTATCTTTTATTTATTATTTATTATTATTTATTTTAATTATTATTTTTACTTAATTGAAGATTTTTTTTTTGCTCAATTTAAGATTTTTTGCTAAATTTGAGATTTCTTTTGGCTTAATTGAAGATTTTGGTTCTTAATTGAAGATTTTTTTTTTTTTTTTGCTAATTCAAGATTTTTTTATTTAATTGACGATTTTTTTTTTTTTTTTTGGCTTAATTCAAAAATTTTTTAACTTAACTGAAGATTTTTTTTGGCTTAATTCAAGATTTTTTTGCTAAATTTGAGATTTTTTGGGGGGGGGGCTTAATTGAAGATCTTTTTTTTTACTGAATTGAAGATTTTTTTTTGGCTTAAATGAAGTTTTTTTTTTTTACTTAATTGAAGATTTTTTTTTTTTTTTTTTCTTAATTCAAGATTCTTTCCTTAATTCAAGTTAATTTTTTTTTTTTTTTTTTTTTGCTTAATTCAATTCAAGACTGTGGAATTTTTGCACTTGACAAAAACATCCCAGGGGTTGAACTGGACCCTTTGGTGGGCCACATTTGGCCCCTGGGCCACATGTTTGACACCCCTGATGTAAAAGATGACGGTGTTTCCATGGTAACTATGGAGCCTCTGAACGTCCAAATGTGTCATATCTGATGACCATGAAAAGATGACAAACTGTATTTTACACCAAGTATTTACACGTATTTATCAGATTAGTGGCTGTAAACATTTTAACTCAGTCGATGCTTGTGGTCGCTGGTGGATGTTTGGGTCTTTATGGGTTAAACTAACACACTTCTACCGCCGCTGAATTTGCATTGTAATTATCCGTGGAAAAACAGATGTACAAATGAAGCGCGCAGAGATGTGGATGAAACTGGAGTCGAGTTTTGACAGCCATTTAATAACAGAACTGACAATGACGCGAGGGGAAAAGGCACGCACGCATGTATGTTTGTATCTACAGGTGATAAATGAGGGTGCAGTGTTTATAAAGGTCACATAGGATATGATCCAATCAGTTCGGCAGAGTCTGACTGCAGGAGCCCATCAACAAGTCCAAACTGGAAAACAAACATCACAAATAGTATCTGTGGAAAGAAAGAACCACATTGGCCTTTTTCACGCTCACAACGAACATCTGTGCTTATCTAATAGTAATAAATAAGTCTCGGTGCAGGTAATTAAAGGCCATCAGAACAACACAACAACACACCAGGATCAAAAATAAACAGCATTATGGACAATAAGGTCACAGCCGTGTGATTGAGGGGTTTTCTGCACATGCACTATCACTCCCTTTAGCGATATTAGAGCGATTTTTCATTAAGGATTCTCGGAATGCATTTGGTGATGCTGCTCATGTATTATTGATGCAAACGGTTCAAAAGCACTTTGTTTGTTGAGAAGTGGCAGGATTTATAGGGAACTTAATGGTTACTATGAAACCACAGTCTGGATTACACAAACAGATGTTTTTTTTTTTTTTTTATTCTTTTGTTTTAAATCTTTATCTAACAGTATGGAGAAATCAGGGGTGTCAAACATGCGGCTCGGGGGCCAAATCTGGCCCGCCAAAGGTTCCAGTCCGGCCCGCAGGATGAATTTACAAAGCAAAATACAATTTGATCTCAACTAAAATAATTGCATAAAAACCTATAAATAATGACTCCAAGTTTTCTTAGTTTAATGTGAAAAACATAATATTACATTACACCTATAAATCATGAACTCCAAATTTTTCCTCTTAGTTTTCGTGTAAAAACTTACATTCAATTATGAAAATATTAACATTTACAAACTATCCTTTAACAATAAAATGTGAAAAACCTGAACTTTTGAAAGTGAAATTTTAACATTATTCTTCCTGTTATTAAATATTTTGTAGATCCAGACTGTAATATGCATGTATAAATGGTAAGTTGAGGTGTAATATTGTTAAAATTGCACTTATTTTTCTCAAGATTTTTTTTTTTTTTTTTTTTTTTCAGGTTATTCACATCATTATGTTTGGACAGTTTGTAAATGTACATATTTTCATAATTTAATTTTGATTGCAGTAAAACAAAAAGAAAAATTTGGAGTTGTCATTATTTACAGGTTATTTTATGCTACTGTTTTACTGGTCTGGCCCACTTGAGATCAATTTGGGCTTAACGTGGCCCCTGAACTAAAAGGAGTTTGACACCCCTGGGATAAATCAACAGGAGAGTGAAAAATTAAAAAAATAAAGTAAATATGTCTGGCTTTTTTTTTTTTTTTTAAAAATATACATTTGGCTGTTATTAACCATTTAAAGCCTGAACCATTAAATCACTGTCAGGAAATTCCAGTTCTTTGAAACCGGAATCTTTATTGGTCCTTCTGAACAAATGCCCAGATTGATTTTATTCCTCAAAATTAGGCTAAAGTTGAGATGTATTTTGATTTTTTTTTTTTTTTTTAACACTATAAAGCCTGAATCATTAAATCATTGACAGAAAATTCCAGTTCTTTGAAACTGGAGCCTTTATTGTTGTCTTTTAATGTTTTCAAATATCAGTTTCCATGTATGAGGTTCAACTTTGTATCATATTTGATACAACAGGTCTCAATGCTCAAATATTATTATTTTTGAACAACCAAAAACATAATATAACAAACATGTCGAAAAAATTGGTAATTCCTTTTCAAAATTGTCAAAGTTCTACCTCCTTCCTCATTAATAACAATCTTATAGTGTCAGTGGAAAGGGCTCTGGTGAACGAATTCCTCCCCCCGGTGGATTATCTGTGTATTGCATGTATCTGATTGTATGCATCAGGTTTTTTAAGAAAAAAAAAAAACATCACACTGATCATGTAGAGGGCTTCAAAACTCATGTATCAAATATGATGTTTGATGTTATAGGGTTAATACACAATGAGCCCGTTGACACGACCATAAAAACACAATAACTGGGAGTAATCTGATGTGACGCGTTTACATGCACTTCAGAAATGCGATAATCTATATTACAAGGAAGCCTTTCCTCTCTTACTTTGATAAAACATCTATAGAAAATATAACAGAATAGAATAGCTATAACTCTGGCAATTAAGTGAATGTGGACCAATGGGGGCTATTTTTCCCTTTCTTTCCTTTTTTTTAAGTTTATGTTTGTTTTTGGAAAACTGGACATACTTATACCTGTGCTGAGAGGATTTGTATACTGAAAATGTGTCGTAATAAAAAGATTATTAAAAAATTAATAATAAAGATAATCGAAAAACTCTGGTTTACATGTTTCAGTGCATTATTTGATATTTTTCGGAGTATATACGTATGTTATAACATAAGACGTACACTTCCTGTCATTTTCAAAACATCCGGTCTCGTCTTGGTGACCATGGCAACGCCTACGGTGTCAGCGTTAGCTGTGCTAATGTGGGAGGAGCTAATAAGACTACAGAATAGGTCACATGTTGCTTCTCTTCATTTCATTTCATTGTTTGTTTACTTTTTTCCTCACATTGTCGCTGTGTAACTTCCGTTTAACCCATAAAGACCCAGAGCTACTTTTGTGGCAATTCCAAATGAATTTTTCATCTATATTTAACCTTTCTTTAGTGATTTATCAGCATTTATTATACAATTATACTCTACATAGTTTGTGTTTTTTCAGTAGAAATCAGGTATTTTCCTATATTTAATTCACTGATCATGTAGATGTTCATAAAAGCTCAGGTTAAAGTTGATTGTTACAATATCAGAAACATTTCCTATATTTTATTTAGATGTTGATGAAAACTCAGAGTAAATTCAAAGGTTATTATATCAAAACAGAGTAAACTGAAGAAAAAGTGACTTTTTAGGAAAATATATCATTAACTAAACATAAACCAAGTGTCTCCAACCACTGTCACTGATCCAACTCCATGAGTTTTACTGGTAAATCAAGGCACATGAAAACAGAAATGCGTGCAAAATAGTTTATGTATTTTAAAAGCCTCCTCTAATTTCACACTTTTTCAATGGGGCTCATGTCTCGTTAACCCATAAAGACCCAATGCTGCTTTTGTGAGAGTTCCAAAAATATTTTTTTCTTCATATTTAACTTTCTCAAGTGATTTATCACCATTTATTTTGACATTATTTTCTGCATTTTGCATTTTTTCAGTAAAAATCGGGTATTTTCTTGTATTTAATTCACTGATTATGTAGATGTTCTTTAAAGCTCAGATTAAACTTGAGGGTTGTTATATCCGAAACAGAAAAAAAAAAAGATGAAAAAGTGACTTTTTCCAGTCAAATATATCAATAAACAAACATAAACCAAGTGTCTCCATCCACTGCCATTGATCCAACTTTATTGGTTTTACTGGTGAACCAATGTTGTAGAAGATGACGGTGTTTCCACGGTAACTACGGAGCCTCTGAACGTCCAAATGGGACATATCTGATAACCATGAAAAGATGACGAAGTGCATTTTACACCAATTATTTACATGTATTGATCGGATTAATGGATCAACAGGTATTAAACATTTAAGATCGGTAAATGATTTTATTCACCAGTGGCTGTTTGGGTCTTTGTGGGTTAAATATATATGTTGTTTTTTTTTTACACATGCGCAGATGTAAAAAAAAGAAATCAGATTAACCTGTATACATACGTGAAGACATCTAGGTGTGTTAATCTGATTTCTCATAATCAGATCAGATAAAGCCTGTCAGATTATCCTGTTTACATGATCAGTGGAAGAGTCTGATAACTCCAGAATTCTGATAATAACACTGGTCAACAACAAATTTATTGTTTAAGTTTTTGGAGCTGATTTAGGACAATTCTGGTGTGCTGAATCCAAAAATCACATTAATTTTGCTCAATCAGGTCAACTTTCTGAACTATGCTACATATTGGCTTTTTAACATTTTTGCTTACATTTATGGGCATTTTCGCATCATATGATAGAAAATTCTTTCATATTTCTTGCAATAAACGAGTTCTGAAGATTTTGCTTTTGCCAATTTATGATTAATGTTTTTTTTTAATATTACAGGTGAATGAAATGGCTTCGACTAGAAGATCTTGCAAAAATAAGCCTGACGTATTCTGCTACATCTGCGGTGAATACACCATTGTACCTAACAGGAATCAAGTCACAAGTTTCATAAAGTGTGCTTACCAATCTTATTTTGGTATTAAACTTGGTGACCAAGATAGAGTTTGGGCGCAGATTGTGAGAAGATCAAATTTTTCAAAATCAAATTAGCAAAAAAAAACCTGACCTGATTGACAAAAACAGATATCATTTTTGGATTTAGCGGTGCAAAATGGTCCTAATTCAGTTGAAAAAACCTAGACAACTTGCAAAAAACATTTTTTTTGTAAACCAGTGTAATCGGAGTATTAGTGCGAATGTAAACGAACTCGGTGACACATACACAACAGCCCACTTATAACAATGTAATATTACGTGTGTGGCGAACCATAACTATTCAATATTTTATCAATAAAACCATCAAATCCTGCCTTTCAGGACCTATCTGACATACATGATACAATATTTACAAAAGCAAGACACGAGGCTCGTCACATTCAAGCGCATTAGTTTACATTATGGCCTAATAGTGTATCATTATGCTTTAGCTGCTAGTCATCTCAGACAGAGACAGAGAAAAGGGAAGAAAAAAAAGAAAGGTTCACATTCCTTTTTCCTACAAATGGAAGTGGATCACCACCTAATCAAAGACTGCCATTCATCTAATAAAAAGCCTGGTGGCGGTGGAGGGTCAGAACTCCTTTAACAGGCGACAGCAGGCAAAGATATGACTGTAAGAGGGCTTTTGTAGAGAAGCAGAGCTGTGTGGGCTGAATGTGACACCATTCTTTCCCTATACTTGAGGCAGAAAAAAAAGAAACACAGACAATGGAGAATAGTGTACAAGAATGGTCAGTCTACAGCGGGGTGACGATGCAAAGACAAAGAGAAAAAGAAAAAAGAAACAATACATGTGTGTGTCTGCCTCATCTGGCTGCTTGTAAACATTTTGATATACTATGAACTTCAGTCACACACACACTACAGATGACCATTTCACTAGTACAGAAGTCAAACTGCAAAAAAAACAGTCCAAAAACAAGATAAAAACACTAAGTCGGAAGAAAAAAGTCATATCTGTCCATGCAGGAAGATGTGTTGAATTAAGATGAAATCTAGAAGCATGTCTACATGTATGCACTGATGATGATCAGTCAATTAAATATATGAAAATACCTGATTTTTGTTTAAAAAGAAAAGAAAAACAAAACAAAACACAAAATACAAAATACAGGTTAAATATAGAGAAAAAAAACATTTGGGAAATGACACAAAAGTAACATTGGGTCCTTATGGGTTAATTTATCTTGTTTTAAGAGTTAATTTCTTATTTTAAGCGTTCACACTACAAAAATCTAAATCTTACCAAGTGTATTTTTGTCATTTCTAGTCAAAATATCTCATCACACTTAAAATAAGACGTAATCACCTAAAGAGCAACTTTACAGTGGGATATAAGAACTTATTTTTAGACAAAAGATCTTGAAAATCTTATTTTTGCTTTAATTAAGCAAACAAACAAACAAATAAATAAATAAGAAACATAGCTAATAATAGATAATATATAGAATAGTGTACAAGAATGGTCAGTCTACAGCGGGGTGACGATGCAAAGAGAAAGAGAAAAAGAAAAAAGAAACAATACATGTGTGTGTCTGCCTCATCTGGCTGCTTGTAAACATTTTGATATACTATGAACTTCAGTCACACACACACTACAGATGACCATTTCACTAGTACAGAAGTCAAACTGCAAAAAAAACAGTCCAAAAACAAGATAAAAACACTAAGTCGGAAGAAAAAAGTCATATCTGTCCATGCAGGAAGATGTGTTGAATTAAGATAAAATCTAGAAGCATGTCTACATGTATGCACTGATGATGATCAGTCAATTAAATATATGAAAATACCTGATTTTTGTTTAAAAAGAAAAAACAAAACACAAAATACAGGTTAAATATAGAGAAAAAAAAACATTTGGGAAATGACACAAAAGTAACATTGGGTCCTTATGGGTTAATTTATCTTGTTTTAAGAGTTAATTTCTTATTTTAAGCGTTCACACTACAAAAATCTAAATCTTACCAAGTGTATTTTTGTCATTTCTAGTCAAAATATCTCATCACACTTAAAATAAGACGTAATCACCTAAAGAGCAACTTTACAGTGGGATATAAGAACTTATTTTTAGACAAAAGATCTTGAAAATCTTATTTTTTGCTTTAATTAAGCAAGCAAACAAACAAATAAATAAATAAGAAACATAGCTAATAATAGATAATATATAGAATAGTGTACAAGAATGGTCAGTCTACAGCGGGGTGACGATGCAAAGAGAAAGAGAAAAAGAAAAAAGAAACAATACATGTGTGTGTCTGCCTCATCTGGCTGCTTGTAAACATTTTGATATACTATGAACTTCAGTCACACACACACTACAGATGACCATTTCACTAGTACAGAAGTCAAACTGCAAAAAAAACAGTCCAAAAACAAGATAAAAACACTAAGTCTGAAGAAAAACGTCATATCTGTCCATGCAGGAAGATGTGTTGAATTAATTTTGTTAAATTTAGAGGCATGTCTACATGTATGCACTGCAAAAATCTAAATCTTACCAAGTGTATTTTTGTCATTTCTAGTCAAAATACCTCATCACACTTAAAATAAGACATAATCACCTAAAGAGCAACTTTTCAGTGAGATAAAAAGAACTTATTTTTAGACAAAAGATCTGGAAAATCTTATTTTAAGAAATCTTACCAAGATAATTTTTCACTTGTTCCATTGGCAGAGTTTTTTTTTTTTTTTTTTTTTTCTTAATTCAAGCAAAAAATCTGCCAATGGAACAAGTGAAAATCATCTTGGTAAGATTTCTTAAATAAGATTTTCCAGATCTCTTGTCTAAAAATAAGTTCTTATATCTCACTGAAAAGTTGCTCTTCAGGTGATTATGTCTTATTTTAAGTGTGATGAGATATTTTTTGACTAGAAATGGCAAAAATAAACTTGGTAAGATCTGGATTTTTGCAGTATGGAACACTTAAAATAAGAAATTGAGTCATAAAACAAGATAAATGAACCCATAAGGACCCTGTGTTACTTTTGTGTCAGTTCCCAAATGGTTTTTTCTCTATATTTAACCTTCCTTAAGTGATTTATCACAAATTATTATGATATTATAATCTGTATTTTGTGGGGTTTTTTGTTTTTTTCAACAAAAATCAGGTATTTTTCTATATTTAACTGACCGATCATGTGGATGTTCATAAAAGCTCAGAGGAAATTCAAAGGTTATTATATGAGAAACAGAGAAAACTGAGGGAATTGTGACTTTTCTCAACAAAATCTATCATTAACTGATCTTTAAACAAGTGTGTCCATCCACTGTCACTGATCCAACTCCATGGGTTTTACTGGTGAATCAATGTTGTAGAAGATGATGGTGTTTCCATGGTAACTATGGCGCCTCTGAATGTCATATCTGATGACCATGAAAAGACGAATAACTGTATTTTACACCAATTATTTCAACATATTGATAGGTTTAAAGGTTCAGAAGTTATTAAACATTATAGATCAGCAGATGGTTTTGATCTCCAGTGGTCGTTTGGGTCTTTATGTGCATAAACCAACATATATGTGGAAGAACACACCATCCACTATAAGCCTGGATAAGATGAGTTTACTTAAAAAAAGAACAGAGAAAAAGTGGTTCCCTTTAAAAAATTTAAGTAATGATTAATGAACTTTTTGCTGAAAAAGTCACTTTTTCCTCAGTTTTCTCTGTTTTTCATATAATAACCCTCAACTTTAATCTGAGCTTTTATGAACATCTACATGATCAGTGAATTAAATATAGAAAAATACATGATTTTGATTGAAAACAAAAAAAAAAACCAAAACTAAATGCAGAGAATAATATTATAAATGGTGATAAATCGTTTAATAAAAGCCAAATATAAAAAGGGGGAAAAAACTGGAATGGCCACAAAAAATAGCACTCAATTTATTAACATTCTACTAGAAAGAACCTGAAAAGTGAATATATTTTAATGTGCAGACACTGTTTTGACACAGATCTGTAGCTCTGAGTCAAACATTTTCTCATTAATTCTCAGAATTTCACATTTTGGCCCAAAACTGCATCTTACAAACTACAACCAACTACACTTTTGACTGAATTTTTCTTTATTAGTGACTCAAATTTGGCGTAAAGTTCAACTACTTTTACTCTTCGACCAGTACTTTTACTCTGGGTTCCTTTTACTCTTCGACCAGTACTTTTACTCTGGGTTCCTTTTACTCTTCGACCAGTACTTTTACTCTGGGTTCCTTTTACTCTTCGACCAGTACTTTTACTCTGGGTTCCTTTTACTCTTAGACCAGTGTTCCAGTGTTTCCAAAAGCACCCACTCCTCATAAAAACTTCCACAGATGAGCTGACTGTTCTCCAGTGCACGGAATACATGCATTTTCATAAACCAGACTGACTTTTTGATGTTCATAAAAGCTCAGAGGAAATTCAAAGGTTATTATATCAGAAACAGAGAAAACTGAGGAAATAGTGACTTTTCTCAACAAAATCTATCATTAACTGATCTTTAAACAAGTGTGTCCATCCACTGTCACTGATCCAACTCCATGGGTTTTACTGGTGAATCAGTGTTGTAGAAGATGATGGTGTTTCCATGGTAACTATGGAGCCTCTGAACGTCATATCTGATGACCATGAAAAGACGAATAACTGTATTTTACACCAATTATTTCAACATATTGATAAGTTTAATGGTTCTGAAGTTATTAAACATTACAGATCAGTAGATGGTTTTGGTCTCTATGGGTTCTTGTATAAATGTGCATAAACCAACATATATGTGGAAGAACACACCATCCACTATAAGCTTAGATAAGTTGATTTGACTTAAAAAAAGAACAGAGAAAAAGTGGTTTCCTTTAAAAATTTAAGTAATGATTAATGAACTTCTTTCTGAAAAAGTCACTTTTTCCTCAGTTTTCTCTGTTTTTGATATAATAACCCTCAACTTTAATCTGAGCTTTTATGAACATCTACATGATCAGTGACTTAAATATAGAAAAATACATGATTTTGATTGAAAAAAAAAAAATACAGAGAATAATATTATAATAAATAGTGATAAATCATATAATAAAAGCCAAATATAAAAGGGGGGGAAATGGCCACAAATATAGCACTCGATTTATTAACATTCCACTAGAAAGAACCTGAAAAGTGAATATATTTTAATGTGCAGACACTGTTTTGACACAGATCTGTAGCTCTGAGTCAAACATTTTCTTATTAATTCTCAGAATTTCACATTTTGGCCCAAAACTGCATCTTACAAACTACAACCAACTACACTTTTGACTGAATTTTTCTTTATCAGTGACTCAAATTTGGCGTAAAGTTCAACTTCTTTTACTCTTCGACCAGTACTTTTACTCTGGGTTCCTTTTACTCTTCGACCAGTACTTTTACTCTGGGTTCCTTTTACTCTTAGACCAGTGTTCCAGTGTTTCCAAAAGCACCCACTCCTCATAAAAACTTCCACAGATGAGCTGACTGTTCTCCAGTGCACGGAATACATGCATTTTCATAAACCAGACTGACTTTTTGAATATGACCATATGGTTCAAACTCAGCAGCTGTATACATGTTTCCTCATCTATATCCTGCAGTTATAGTATATATACTGTAGCTGCAGTCAAATCAGGAGCAGAGTGCACTGGGCACCCTGCAGCCCCTACTGTCATGTGGAATCCTTTTCATTTAAACACTCATTTCAGTGTTTTTTTCAAGTGCTAATGTGTTCTGAAGCTGAGCAGAAATTGTGTAGAAAATGTTGAGATGCTCATAGTTTTTATTTTTTTCTTTCTTTCTAAGGTCTGGAACACATGAATGGATGAAATGCGCACAGGTGCAACACACACACACACACACACATAAACAGGGTGAAGTGTTCCATCACTTCGCCTTTTCTCTGCCTTTTCTTTTCACAGACAGAAATCAATCCGCGTTTTCGGCGTTTCACACTAGTGTTTAAATAAGCTTTCGCGTTTTATCAGTCTGTGCGTAACTGATTCGTGTCTTCATATTGAACTTTCAGGGTTTGGCTTTGGCTATACATACATTTTTATTTATTTATTTTTTTAAATTTCTAACCAACATCCTTATTTTTTATGTGCCTTGTCTTAAATAAAGCTAATGACACTGATATTTTCTTCCTCATCCACAGCTGTTTTCTTAAATCACTGTCATTTCCTTTGACATCCAGAAAAAAAAAAAAAAAAAAGGACGTGTTTGTTTTCCATCATCCTCAGATCAAGTGAAAACGAATTATTTCACACAAGAACATTGCTCATTTTGTGAACCCAAAAACATAATTCAACACTGTGTCCTCCTCCTCAATCTCTTACCCTTTAAATTCAATCACTCTTTAAGGCTCTCCTTCACCACACATCCACGGACGCGCGCGTTTTCTTCCAATCACATTACACATATTTCTCACTTGCGCTGAGAAACAACGAAAATATGTAAAAAAAAAAAAAAAAAAAAAAAAAAAAAAAAATACAACCGCAGCTTCATTTATTCAAAGCTTTTACGCAGCAACACCCCCAAAAAACATTAATAAAATTAAAAAAAAAAAAAAAAAAAACAAAAAGAGGAAAACGGATAAAGTTGACGCTCATATTCTCACATTCGTTATTTTCAACAAATATTTGGAGCAAAAAAATGTATTTAAAAAAAAATGGGCAGTTTTATTCGGTTTTGGAAAGGCTACACTTGTATTATTAAACATTTGTTCTTAAATTTAATTATTATTATCTACGGTACAGACTCGGAGTATAAAAGAGGGATTCGAAGCGTGCACAAATTCCAAACAGTGCGAATATGAGCATGATGGTGATGATAATGAGTTCGGTGAAAATTTATCTGCAAGCCACCCTTCTTATTCTTTCTTCCTCCCTCTCTCTCTCTTTCTCGCTCCTACACTCACGCACACGCGCACAGACGCTCAGAGTTAAAGCGCACCGACTTGCACACACCTGAGCGTAAAAAGAGCGCCACTGCGTTGTGCAGACGGTACTGCCGCTGCCTGTCTGTGTTCCGACTTTCGTCTGCACTCACAACCGCTGATTGTCAAAACTGTAGTCCATGTGATCCCTGAGGTGGTGGTGGTGGTGGTGGTGGAAGGAGGGGAGGGGGGGGGGGGGGATTCACTAGAAATGAGGTATAATGTAATTTCACGCTAATCCGCTTTGCTTTTCATCCCGATTACAGAATGCATATGGATGACGGTTCACTACGGTTATCGCGCTTTGGCACAGGTGAGAACGGAAACAAAGATCAGTATGAAAAACACAGCAACTCCCCACACACACACACACACACACACACTGTTTCCTTTATAGGAGCCCAGATAGGTACTAACAAGTTAAAAGTCCGTTAATGAAATCGGTGTCCTTGAAAAATGACGCACGTAGACCCTGTGAAATACACCCCCGCGTCCTACAAAGCCATACTTTTAATGAATTCTAAAATGATTACCAAGAGGGTTACAGTCTGTCATCACCCCCCCCTTACATTGTTATTTGTCTGAAGGGGAGGGTATTTGAAAAAAAAAAAAAAAAAAAAAAGAAATCAAGAGGGAACTTTTTTTTTTTTTTTTTTTTTTTTTGAGAAAGACTCGTGCCGTGGACAGCCTGTCTATCCACAGGAGGGACGCGAGAGCACAGTAGCCTGTTGTAAAAAGCGAGTCTGTCACCCCTCTGTTTGTCCACACTGTGTGTAAAGGACACGTGTGATGGACATTAAATACTATCCTTTCAATCCAAATTCAACAGTGCCGCTCTGTGCACGAAAAGAGACAGAGCAAGAAGACCCCCGCGTGGATTCTTCCAGTTTTATCACAAAACACCTGCCATCTATCTATCTATCTATCTACCCACGCCTGTGCTTTACCTCCCCCCCCATCCCTCTCAACACTTAGGTACAGTAGATATAAACATCAGACTCCAACAGATGTGTTATTTCATCTTAAAGACGTGCGTAAAATAACATTTAATGACAAAGTAGCGCCGATGGTGAGCTGTGCCAATGCGCCCAAGTGCGCACCACGGACCCACCGAGCTGCGTACACCGGTGGAGTGTGTGCATGTGTGCGTGTGTGTGTAGTGGTGGTAGGAGGGGGTATGTGTGTGAGAGAACACACACCACACACGGTTGCCTTTTTCCACTCACCTGATTGCGAAGAGCCGGACCCAAACAAGACGCAAGTGAGGAAAAAGCCGAAGCAACACAGACACAGGGTAGTTGTTGGTTTCATGGTTGCGCTTGGAAAGTATCCTCCTTTTAAATTCACATGTCCAGCAGTGTATCCTTCTGTGAATCAGCCAGGAAAAAAAAAAAAAAAGATGAAGCGTTTTGCGTTCTGAAGCCTCTTCAGCCTCTGTGAGTTTGTGGACTTTAGTCGCTGTTGCCTAAGTTTGCAATTTGTGCAATTTGACAGCCCTCCTCCTCTCCTCCTCCCCTCGGTGCCTTTTGGCTTTAACTTTTGACTGATGGAAGAACACAAACAGTCCACTCTAATGTTCTCCGACGCGCGCACTGTAAAGCTGGTCTTAACAGTAGAAAGCAGTACTCATGCCATTACTCCCCGACTTGGATACAGTATGCAGCTGGAAGACTCGTAGACTTCAGACACACCCCCCAGAACCCCTGAACTCCTCCTACGACCACTCTGATTGGCACAGGTACCCGACGATCAACCCAAACCCCCCCTCCGGACACACCTCCGTCTGCGCTGCTATTGGTTGAATGAAGATGCCAATGCCCCTGAATTAGTGCGTCGGCTCCGTTGCACCTGTCACACTCAACACAGTACTAGAGAAATGTGGGGGGGGAGGAGAGGAAAAGACTAGAAAAGGGGGGGGAAATAGAGAAATGTGGTTAAAAAAAGAGAGAGAAACAAAAAAAAAGAGAAATGTGTTTAAACAGGAGACAAAAAGACAAAAAAACAGAGAAATGTGGTGAAAAAGGAGAGAAAAAGACTAAAAAAGGGGGGATAGGGAGATGCGGTTAAAAAAGGAGAGAAGAAGACAAAAAAAGGAGAGAAAATAGAGAAATGTAGTTAAAAAAGCAGAGAAAAAGACAACAAAATGAGAAAAAAAATAGAGAAATGTGGTCAAAAAGGACAGAGAGAGACCAAAAAAGGAGAAAATAGAGAAATGTGGTGAAAAAGGACAGAAAAAGACTTAAAAAGGGGGGAATAGGGAGATTGGGTCAAAAAGGAGAGAAAAAGATTTAAAAAAAAAAAAAAAAAAAAGAAAAGAAACAGAAAAAATAGAGAAATGTGGTGAAAAAGGAGAGAAAAAGACTAAAAAAGAGGGGAAATAGAGAAATGTGATTAAAAAAGAGAGAGAAAAACAAAAAAAGAGAAATGTGTTTAGAAACGAGATAAAAAGACAAAAAAAAACAGAGGAATGTGGTGAAAAAGGAGAGAAAAAGACTAAACAAAAAAGAGGGGAAATAGAGAAATGTGGTTAAACAAAGAGAGAGAAAAACAAAAAAAAGAGAAATGTGTTTTTAAAAGGAGATTTAAAAATAGACCACAAAAAAAAACAGAGGAATGTGGTGAAAAAGGAGAGAAAAAGACCAAAAAAAGAGAAAAGTGGTTAAAAAGGAGAGAAAAAGACTTAAAAAGGAGGAAAAAAAGAGAAATGTGGTTAATAAGGAGAGACAAAGACAAAAAAAGACCAAAAAAAGAGAAAAGTGGTTAAAAAGGAGAGAAAAAGACCCAAAAAGGAGGAAAAATAGAGAAATGTGATTAAAAAGGAGAGAAAAAGACCTAAAAAAAAAAAAAAAGGTGGAAAAATAGAGAAAAGTGGTTAAAAAGGAGAGAAAAAGACCCTAAAAAAAGGAGGAAAAATAGAGAAAAGTGGTTAAAAAGGAGAGAAAAAGACCCTAAAAAAAAAATTGGAAAAAATAGGGAAATGTAGTCAAAAGGGAGAGAAAAAGACCTAAGAAAGGAGGAAAAAATAGAGAAATGTTGTCAAAAAGAGGAAAAGACCTAAAAAACAAGGGAAAAAAAGAGAAATGTGGTTAAAAAGGAGAGAAAAAGACCAAAAAATGGAGAAATGTGGTCAAAAAGGAGAGAAAAAGACCTAAAAAATTTGAAAAAATAGGGAAATGTAGTCAAAAGGGAGAGAAAAAGACCTAAGAAAGGAGGAAAAAATAGAGAAATGTTGTCAAAAAGGAGAGGAAAAGACCTAAAAAACAAGGGAAAAAAAGAGAAATGTGGTTAAAAAGGAGAGAAAAAGACCAAAAAATGGAGAAATGTGGTCAAAAAGGAGAGAAAAAGACCTAAAAAAAAAAAAAAAAAAAGAGGAAAAAACAGAGAAATGTTGTCAAAAATGAGAGGAAAAGACCCAAAAAAGAAGAAAAAATAGAGAAATGTGGTTAAAAAAGAGAAAAAAAGACAAAGAAGAAGAAAACATAGAGAAATGTGGTTAAAAAAAGAGAAAAAAAAAAGACAAAAAAGAAGAAAACATAAAGAAATGTGGTCTAAAAGGAGAGAAAAAGACTGAAAAAATTAGGAAAAAAATAGAGAAATGTAGCCAAAAAGGAGAGAAAAAGACCTAAAACAGGAGAAAAAATAGAGAAATGTTGTCAAAAAGGAGAGAAAAACACAAAAAAAATACAGAAATCTGGTCAAAAAGGAGGGAAAAAGGAAAAAAAAAAAAAAAGAGAGATATCTGGACAAAAAAGGAGAGAAAGAGACAAAAAAAAGAGGGAAAAAGAACAGAGGAATACAGTTAAAAAGGAGAGAAAAAGACCAAAAATGAGGAAAAAATTGAGAAATGTGGTTAAAAAGGAGAGAAAAAGACACAAAAAAAACCCTGAAGAACTGTATGGGGAATGGTTCAAATCCAGTTAAATATCACAGACATACATCCCATTTAAAAAAATAAAAAGTTCAACATTGACCAGTAAAACTCCTGGAGTTGGCTCAATGACAGTGGGTGGGGTCACTT
Organism: Sphaeramia orbicularis; assembly: GCF_902148855.1. Classification (NCBI taxonomy): domain Eukaryota; kingdom Metazoa; phylum Chordata; class Actinopteri; order Kurtiformes; family Apogonidae; genus Sphaeramia; species Sphaeramia orbicularis. The sequence continues at coordinate 17,512,046 of NC_043977.1, forward strand.
GTTTTTATGCTTGTTAATAAAATATTTTACTTCCAAAGTGACTTTTTCTTCAGTTTTCTTTCTTTCTGATGTTATAACCCTCAACTTTAATCTGAGTTTTTATGAACACCTACATGATCAGTAAATTAAAGATGGGGAAAATACCTGATTTACACTGAAAAAACACAAAAAACAGAGGATAATATTATAATAAACGGTGATAAATCAGGTAAGAAAAACTACATAGGGAGATAAATTCATTTGGAAACTCCACCAACAGTCGCTGTGGCTCTTTCTGGGTTAAATAAAATATTTGTCATCACTTATCAGAGTCCATTCCTCCTGAAGGTTCTCAGTATTCAGAGTCATCACCAACCCCCCCCCCATCTCGGTGTCTCGATGTAAATGACAAATAAAAGTCGAAAACGCCGTTCAGATAGCGACTTTATGAAACTCCCCGCGCTATTTGTAACAGTCTGAAAGCTGTGACTTTGCACTGAGCGGAAAAATAACTCCAATAATATGAGGAGAAAACAATGTGACAAAAGGTTAGAACATGGTGTGCAAACTGCTGGCTCACTTTGGCACTTAAGGAGAAGGGGACCAGGACCCCCTGCAGGTCCAATATGGCCACACATCTGGACACATCTCATGCACTTTGGCTACCCTCTCATCAACCTGTTTTTTTTTTCTTTTTCGTTCGTAAATGTGCACCGACGTACACATGCGATAATAACAGTAACATTTTGAAGAGGACATGACGTCTAGGGATGGGAGTCGATAAAAAATGTAACAATTCTGATTCCATTATTGATTTTGCTTATCCGATTCCTTATTGATTCTCATTGGGTGAAGGAATAAATGACTACAAACGGGGTTGTTTGTATCTACTTTTGTTTTTCTATCTCTGCACAGAAAATAGAACATATACCGTATGCACAACTAATAATAACAGATGATGCCTGGCCTGGTGGGTGGGGGGGCACCGCAAAGTAAAAGTGAAACTTAAGACACTTCACTAATTCCTCAATCCGTGCGTTTCCATGACAACTTTTATTCCTGGTTTAAACTGAAACCCACTTATCGAACTCATTAGTGCATGACAAATGAATGAATAAAAAAACAGGTGATGAACTCTTCCTTCAGGGTTTTCCAGGCTGGTAGATCCCATCAGAATAGTCCACTGGAACGGTTTGGTAAGACTAGACTGCATTGCATATTCTTCCGCCAGCGCAGAATGTGTGCGTCATCGCGACAGGACAAGACAACGAGCATGTGCAGAATGGAAGGAATAAAGTCCAAACGGAATAAAGGGTTTACATGTCCGAGGAAGAATTTAAACCGGATTCAAAAGGGGATTAAACCAGTGACTTTAATCAGGTTTAAATTTAATTCAGACTTTTCTTTTTCAACTGGAATAAGGTGTTTCCATGGGCATCTGAAATAGGATCTAACCTTTAATCAGTTTAAACCAGGAATAAAAGTTGTCATGGAAACACACGGATTGAGGAATTAGTAAAGTGTCTTAAGTTTCACTTTTACTTTGCGGTGCCCCCACCCCCCCCACCCCGTCCCCGACCAGGCCAGGCATCATCTGTTATTATTATTTGTGCATAATGTACAGGGTGGGGAAGCAAAATTTACAATGAACATTTAGTTGTTTTTTCTCAGCAGGCACTACGTCAGTTGTTTTGAAACCAAACATATATTGATGTCATAATCATACCTAACACTATTATCCATACCTTTTCAGAAACGTTTCCCCATATGAGTAATCAGGAAAGCAAACGTCAAAGAGTGTGTGATTTGCTGAATGCACTCGTCACACCAAAGGAGATTTCAAAAATAGTTGGAGTGTCCATAAAGACTGTTTATAATGGAAAGAAGAGAATGACTATGAGCAAAACTATTACGAGAAAGTCTGGAAGATACTATTAAAGAAGAATGGGAGAAGTTGTCACCCGAATATTTGAGAAACACTTGCACAAGTTTCAGGAAGTGTGTGAAGGCAGTTATTGAGAAAGAAGGAGGACACATAGAATAAAAACATTTTCTATTATGTCAATTTTCTTGTGGCAAATAAATTCTCATGACTTTCAATAAACTAATTGGTCATACACTGTCTTTCAATCCCTGCCTCAAAATATTGTAAATTTTGCTTCCCCACCCTGTATATATATATATATATATATATATATATATATATATATGTATATATATATATATATATAGATAGATAGATAGATAGATAGATAGATAGATAGATAGATAGATAGATAGATAGATAGATAGATAGATAGATATAAGGCCTGTAATGGTACACAAAATTTTCGGTTCGGTACGTTTTCGGTTTTGAAAGCCACGGTTCATTTTTTTTGGTTCGGTACGGGAAGAAAGAAAACCCCTCAAAATGTTTTTAATGCATTTATGAATTTTTGAACATTCTGCCACCAATTTTTGGAGACAATAGAATTTAGAAAAACAGGAATAATATAATTCTGCTGCTACAAATCAAATAGAAAATAAAATATTACTAAATGTATTTTTAAACATTTCCCTGAAAGGGAGTTTTGAACAAACAACAAAAATCTAATCACATTTCTGTCAGTTTACATTCTGCTTTAAAATAACCAAAAAATTAAAAATTAAAAAAAAATTCCACATGAAGTACAACATTAACAAGAGAGCAAACTGGTGTTCTGTTTTAACAAACTGAAGAGCAACTTTGACAAATAAATTAACCTAATTATTTATTTTAGGACAGATAAAATGTTAAGGCCACTTTGTGTACTTGTGTGTGTGTGTGTGTGTACGCATGCATACATACAAAAACAACAATTGAAAGAGCAGTCTAATGGACTCTATGCACAGCCCCACTACTTCCTGAACTTCAGGTGGCTCCTTTATTTCCTGTCTTTCGTTACTGAACACACTGATCAATCCAGGTGTGTCTGCTACTTCTGGTTGTGACTACTGATTAATTAGACACATCTGGATTAATCAGTGTGTCCAATAGCAAAAGACAGGAAATAAAGGAGCCACCTGAAGTTCAGGAAGTAGTGGGGCTGTGCATAGAGTCCATTAGAGTGTAGCAAAAAATAAAAATAAAAAATAAAAAAAATTAAATTAAATTAAATGTATAATGAAATAAACAAGTTCTAACCCCCACCCAGCCCAAACCCTGCCCCACCCCACCTCATTCTGATCAGTACAAAGTATTGGTTACTTATCTATCATAAAGAAAAAAAAAAAAAGAAGATGAGTTTGATAGAAAATGGGACAAATGGATTGGATTTAAAAACAAAGACATCAGTGCCGAAATGGTCATGTGACACCCTTAGTTTCCTTTTATTGTATTATTTATGGATATATTTTGTTGAATACTGTAACCCTAAACCAGTCTTGCTGTACTGTTTGTTGTATTTTATGTTCATGAACATATGAAAACAAAATTTAAAAAAAAAAGCTAGTACATCTAAGTGCATTTATCTTAAAATTTACAGAATGAAGGACACCACTTTAAACCAATATGCCATTATGATACTACATTTAGAGCGTAGGCTTCATAAAAGGATCCATAAACTAAAAAACTTCTATAATTATGGGGTCTTTTATGGGCCAGTGCTGTGATATTTATATTTTTTTTCTGAAAACAGTTGTTAAGTCTATTATGGCTGGAGGAGAGAATTTACCTTCTTTTTAATTTTCCATTACATCAAAGTATGTGCCTGAGCGAATAATCTACTCACGTCCATAAATATAACCGCTTTTTGCTATAGGCAGGTCACTCCTCCCTGGAGATCATTCAAGGCTTTTGTTTGCTTCTAATAGGGAGGCATAAAGCTCGCCCACACACACAAAACACACACAAATACACACTGCCTGGTCCGACGCTTCTCTGATCCTGAACTTTCCCAGAGCTGAGTGCACCTTAAGAAAATGGGATGCAGACACTTTTCACTTTGAAGAAAGTCAAAAAGGCGGTGTTGTTTTAAGCTTGAGCGCCAAATGAATAGTGCACTGAACTGTGAGGGGCATCTCTTGAACCTCCGTTGCAGTATTGACCCTCCGCCAGTAGGGGGGCGGTCCGTCTCTAACCTCATAGGTCAGAGTACCGGCTGAGCGTCGCAGAGGGGGGGCGGGCGATCCAAGCTGCCACCGACTAGTTCCCTGACTCTCTGTGTGACATTGGCTTCCTATCACACATACACACACACACACACACGCTTTATTAAATATTCCTCAGCAGAAATGAGCTTTTAATATCACTGACACCACAAATTTATTAAGAAATATGGAAAAATGAGATCTGGCAGCATGTTATGAGGAAAACCTTCACTCTAAATATACCCCCAAATGGCTGCCGTTTATCATTTTTAATACCAAAAAAAAAAAAAAAATGCAATTTAACAACGTTGTGTATTTTCATTATACATTAACACTTTAAGAGGCACCTTCTGACAGTATCGCACTAATGCTGTCAATTAGGTAATTTATTCCAGGGGATTATGAGAGGGAACAAGAAGAGGTTTCATGTGTTCTCCTAGCCGTTCCCCGGTGCCTGCTGTACAGCTAATCTAATACATAACCCCCTGATTTGTTTAATGGATGAGACTTTGCTGCTGCAAGAGGCACGCCAATAAAAGCTGGGGCCCTCCAGAGGCTATTGTGGCTCATAATGATGCCAGACACACAATGTGAGAGTTATGAAGCAATTTTTTATCATGCGGCACATTGTTTTGCTCTGTTGGTGCCGTGCAAGTAAAGGCAATCTCTCCCGGCAGCGCAGCAGCACTTCTCTACCCCCACACTTAGATAAACCTTCAGTATGATAAACTGTCCCGGCCATATGTTGCAGAGATGAAGCAAGTTTACGTTTTAAATAACGCCTGGTGTACTGATGATATCCCTTGTCAGCTCAATAAAGCATTTTTGGCCAAGTTCATTAAGCGTTTCTTAATTCCGCCGAAAGTTTTATTCGTCCCTTTATGAGAGATGAGATCGTAATTTAAGCATCGCAGGCCGTCAAACAGCAGTTCGTAAGTCACAACAAAGAATATTCATTGACTGAGGAGGGGAAAAAAGGATCGTAATGTGTAGTTATGTAGAAAAAAAGGCATACACTGTAAAAAATAAGAAAATTAAGTAAGATATTAACTCATAAAGGCCCTGTGCTGCTTTCTAAATGATTTGTTCTCTCTACTTAACCTTTTTTAACCCTTTCATCCATGAATTATAATATATATATATATATATATATATATATATATATATATATATTTTTTTTTTTTTTTTTTTTTTTTTTTTAGATTTAGATGATTTTATTACTCAAAATTAGGCTAAAGTTTAAATGCATTTTTAACCCCCTGAAGCCTCAGTCAACATTCATTGACTGGGGGGTGGGGTGGTCATAATGCATAGTTATGAAAAAAAAAAAAGATCCATACACTGTAAAAAATAAGAAAATTAAGTAAAATATTACCCATAAAGGCCCTGTGCTACTTTTATGGCAGTTCCTAAATGAATTTTTCTCTTTATTTAATCTGTTTTTACTCTTTCATGCATGAATTATTAAAAAAAAAAAAAAAAAAAAATCAAGATTTTTTCTGTTTTATTTAAATTAGATTTGATGATTTTATTACTCAAAATTAGGCTAAAGTTTAAATGCATTTTTAACCCTCTAAAGCCTCAGTCAATATTCATTGACTGGGGGGGGGGGGGAGTTGGTAATGTAGAGTTATGAAAAAAAAAAGATGCATACACTGTAAAAAATAAGAAAATTACAAAAGATATTAACCCATAAAGGCCCTGTGCTACTTTTATGGCAGTTCCTAAAGGAATTTTTCTCTCTATTTAACCTTTTTTTTACCCTTTCATCCATGAATTATATATAAAAAAAAATCTAGATTTTTTTTTTTTTTTAAGATTTTGATGATTTTGTTACTCAAAATTAGGCTAAAGTTTAAATGCATTTTTAACCCTCTAAAGCACAGGTGTCAAACATGCGGCCCGGGGGCCAATGGGTCCAGTCCGGCCCCTGGGATGAATCTGTGAAATGCAAAAATTACACTAAGATATGAACAATCATTTTAGTTCAGGTTCCACATTCAGACCAATTCAATCTCATAATAACCTATAAATACTCAAACTCCAAATTTTTCTTTTTGTAAATGTAAATGTTTTCATGTATTTAGACTAAAACAAAGTATACTTTCACAAAAAACCTGAATAACCTGAAAAAAATGAACAACCTGAAAAGTCTTAACGCCTCATGTACTGATGATATCCCCTGTCAGCTCAATAAAGCATTTTTGGCCAAGTTCATTAAGCGTTTCTTAATTCCGCCGAAAGTTTTATTCGTCCCTTTATGAGAGATGAGATCGTAATTTAAGCATCGCAGGCCGTCAAACACCAGTTCGTAAGTCACAACAAAGAATATTCATTGACTGAAGAGGGGAAAAAAAGGGGTTGTAATGCTTAGTTATGAAGAAAAAAAGGTATACACTGAAAAAAATAAGAAAATTAAGTAAGATATTAACTCATAAAGGCCCTGTGCTGCTTCCTAAATGAATTTTTCTCTCTGTTTAACCTTTTTTTAACCCTTTCATCCACGAATTATAAAAAAGTAATTTTTTTTTTTTTTTAAATTTAGATGATTTTATTACTGAAAATTAGGCAAAAGTTTAAATGCATTTTTAACCCTCTGAAGCCTCAGTCAATATTCATTGATTTGGGGGTGGGGTGGTTGTAATGCATAGTTATGAAAAAAAAAAAAGATCCATACACTGTAAAAAATAAGAAAATTAAGTAAAATATTACCCATAAAGGCCCTGTGCTACTTTTATGGCAGTTCCTAAATGTTTTTTTCTCTTTATTTAATCTTTTTTTACTCTTTCATGCATGAATTATATATAAAAAAAAAAAAAAAAAATCAAGATTTTTTTTTTTTTTTTTTTAGATTTAGATGATTTTATTACTCAAAATTAGGCTAAAGTTTAAATGCATTTTTAACCCTCTAAAGCCTCTGTCAATATTCATTGACTGGGGGGGGGGGGGGGGTGTCGAAATGTATAGTTATGAAAAAGAGATGCATACACTGTAAAAAATAAGAAAATTAAGTAAGATATTAACCCATAAAGACCCTGTGCTACTTTTATGGCAGATCCTAAATGAATTTTTCACTCTATTTAACCTTTTTTTAACCTTTTCATCCACGAATTATAATTATTAAACAGAGAAAAACTGGCAAAAAAAAAAAAAAACAACCTTTTTCAGCAAAATACATTAATACTTTACTTTACTTTTCTTCATGGTATTTGTCCAGTATGGTTAATTAAGAGCGGCGCCCCCTGGTGGATTAATTGAGAAACGCTCATTCCAACACATTAACAGTAGCAGCACTTTGTTCCAGTCAGACTAATGACAACGACAATAAAGCACATTTACAAAAGTAACTAAGAACTGTCATGGTATTATTAAGTACTCATATCAGTTCTCGGTATTGGCAAGTACTCAAATGTAAGTACTTGTACTTGTACTCGGTCTGGAAAAAAGTGGTATCGATCCCTATAATAAACTAAACTAAACTTTAAAATGTGTTCAAAGCCATTCGCTGTTATCTGTCTGCTTCTGCATATCTTATTATGTCCTTCAAGTTACAAGTGACACTTAACAAATTCCAAACTTTCCATAAGACAATGTGAAAACCAACTCCTGTTTTTAACGCAGACAAAAGTAACTGTTCAGTGGTGGATGTGTGCAGAAGTGTCTGGATGGCAGATACAACCACAGGTCCTCTGTCATGTCTCTGTATATGCTCCTATCTTTCCAAAACAATACGAGGACAAAGAAGATGAATACTTCTTTCAAAAAAAAAATTATTTATTTTCAATTTTTTTTTTTATTTATTTATTTTTTTTATAGATGCCAGGCTTGCAAAAAACTTGGAGGCATTTGTTATTGTCACAACGAAATGGTTTGTTGAATAGATAATGCTGAAGTAGGCTGAGAAAGGAAACCAAACAGCCACAACAGATCGCAGTATTTCAAAACCTTTTCCCACAGTCGTGAAATACAGAATCAATATCAGTATACCTGCATGGAATAGTCACTGCAAACACTGGGATTCAAATATCATTTCACCCCCCCAAAAAAAAACTGCTTGATTTTTAAAATAATTCCCTTTTTATTTAATCCTTTAATGCAGGGGTGTCAAACTCATTTTAGTTCAGGGGCCATATTCAGCTAAATTTGATCTGAAGTGGGCCGAACCATAAAAATAATAACATAATAACCTATAAATAATGACAACTCCAAATTTTTGTCTTTATTTTAGTGCAAAACCCTCCACATTAAATAATGAAAGTACTTACTTTTATAAACTATCCAAAAAAAAAAAAAAAAAAAACCTGAAAAAACTGAAATTTAAATTAAAAAACATGAGAAAATTTTATGCAATTTTAACAATATTATTCCTCCACTTCTCATTTCTACATAATAATAATAATAATAATAATAATAATAATAATAATAATAATAATAATAATAATAATTTATTTGTAAAGCGCTTTCAATCAAAGTGCTGTAGAGATATAAAATCAATCCCAATGAAACAATAAAACATAAAAGTTAAAAACATTAACAATAACATAATAACAATAACATGTGCATTATGGATCAGATCTACAATGACACTAAACACTGAGGAACAGGCAGAAAAATTGTTAAAATTGGGCTGAATTTTCTTTAGACATTTCAGGTTGTTCATATTTGTTCAGGTTATTCACATTTTAGTCTTACAAGATAGTTTAGAAATATAAATACTGTCATAATTTAATGTTATTTTTTGCACTAAAAGACAGAAAAAAAAATTAAGTTGTTAATTCTAGATTTTTTTGGCTTCATTCAAGATTTTTTTTTTAACTTAATTGAAGAATTTTTGGGCTTAATTGAAGATTTTTTTAACTTAATTGAAGATTTTTTTTTGGCTTAATTCAAGATTTCTTTAACTTAATTGAAGTTTGTTTTTGTTTTTTTTTCACTTAATTCAAGATTTTTTTAACTTAATTGAGGATTTTTCAGCTTAATTCAAGATTTTTTGCTAAATTTGGGTTTTTTTTTTTGGCTTAGTTGAACATTTTTTTTTACTTAATTGAAGATTTTTTTTGGCTTAATTCAAGATTTTTTCTTAATTCAAGCTAATTTTTTTTTTTTTGCTTAATTCAATTCAAGACTGTGAAATTTTTGTGCTTGGCAAAAACATCCCAGGGGCCGAACTGGACCCTTTGGCGGGCCGCATTTGGCCCCCGGGCCGCATGTTTGACAACCCTGCTTTAATGCATAGTGGACAGCTATTCTCCAGCTGTTCTCTTGTATATTCATGGGTTTTGTTGTTTCAGTTCCATATCTGTGTTGACATACAGTGTATGATTATATGCTCTCAGTTGAAAATGTAATATGTTATGCTTGATGCAGCCACTGAGAGGCGCTGTTTTACAGTGAGGTATGTGTTCATTGCGAATGTGTAAATAAATGTGCTCTCCTTGTTCGACAACAATAAATGTCTGAACGACTATTTTTCCTCCATCCAATTTATGCCATTTTTACTGGGTACTCACACCAAGATACTGCATAATCAACAACAAAAATCAGACAACACAGCACCATCCGAGACACTGATGATGATGATGATAAAATTCTTTAGAAACACTTGTTTTTATGTTCAGCTATTGAAATATTTTGCTGAAAAAGTTATTTTTTTTTGCCAGTTTTTCTCTGTTTTTCGTATAATAAGCCTTAACTTTAATCTGAGCTTTTATGAACATCTACATGATCAGTGAATTAAACTTAAGAAAATACCTGATTTATACTGAAAAGACAAAAAATACAGAGGATAATATTATAAGAAATGGTGATAAATTGCTTTACCCTTTCATGCATGACATCCACAGTTATTGACAAATGGTTTAAGCTGCCTTTCCAAAGGGTTATAAAGACAATATTCTCCAAACCACATGAGGGCAGTCTCTATAGACCCTAAGAAATAACTTTTGTTATTTTTGTTATGATTTGGCGCTACATAAATAAAATTTGATTGATTTGATTGAAGAAATACAATGAAATAAAAATCATCTTAGTTTTAGAATTTTGACTGCTCGTCATAAACCATATTTAACCCTATAACACCAAATGTATCATATTTGATACATGAGTTTTGAAGCCCTCTACATGATCAGTTTGATATTTTTTGTTTTGAAAAACCTGATGTATACAATTAGATACATGCAATACACAGATAATCCACCAGGGGGAGGAATTCGTTCACCACAGGCCTTTCCAATGACACTACAAGATTGTCATTAATGAGGAAGGAGGCAGAACTTTGACAATTTTGACGTGTTTGTGTTATATTATGTTTTTGTTTAGTCAAAAATAATAATATTTGAGCATTGAGACCCGATGTATCAAATATGATACAAAATTGAAACTCATACATGGAAATTATATATTTGAAAACATTAAAAGGCAACAATGTGAAGGCTCCATTTTCAGAAAAATGGAATTTTCTGTCAATGATTTAATGGTTCAGGCTTTACAGGGTTAATGTAGGGTAGAAAATAAATGATTTGCTTTTTAATTATTAGATCTTAACAATTGTAACCCTCACAAATTGCCATACATACCATTTAAAAAAAAAACAAAAATGAAAACAGAGAAAAATTCATGTTTTGTTGTTTGTTCAAAAATAATATTTGAACATTGAGACCCAATGTATCAAATATGATACAAAACTGAAACTCATGTATGAAAATTGATAATTGAAAACTTTAAAGGGTTAAAAAAAAATCACAATACATTTCAACTTTTGCCCAATTTTGAGTAATAAAATCAATCTAAAACAAAAAAAAAATCTACATACTTTTTTCATAATTCATGCATGAAAGGGTTAAAAAGGTCAAATAGAGAGAAAAAATCATTTAGAAACTTGTTTGTTCAAAAATAATAATATTTGAGCATTGAGACCGGATGGATCAAATATGTTACAAAATTGAAACACATACATGGAAATTGAAATTTGAAAAATCATTTTTTTGGTTGTTCAGAAGAACCAATAAAAGCTCCAATTGTAAAGAACTGCAGTTTTTTTGTCAATGATTTAATGGTTCAGGCTTTACAGAGTTAATGTAGGGTAGAAAATAAATGATTTACTTATTAATTATTCGATCTTAACAATTGTAACCTTCAAAAATTGCCCTAAATACCATTTTAAAAAATAAATAAATAAATAAAAATAGAGATAAATTAATTTTGGAACTACCTCAAAAGCAGCAATGGGTTCTTATGGGTTAAACACATGAATGGACATTTTTGTAACGCCACATAAAATAGGTCCATTAAAAAACATTCAATTGCATTGTTTTTTTCATGCCTAAAGAGGAATAAAAACACTCAGGAAAAAAATCTAAACTGAAATTCTCATAATTCATGCATGAAAGGGTTAATTAACAATGCAAACACAATAATATTTAAGGGTTTGATTTGTTTACGGGATCATTAATCGTCGTGGATGTGAGTCCGGGACAGATTCTCATTTCATAACGACAAGAACAAACAGCAATAATGACAATTTTCAGGCGCAGATTGTCATTGATTTTATCCGAGTCAGTTGACATCTCAGACTGCGCCTTGTTTTCCAGTCATACAAGACAGTGTATAGATAAACGGTGATGACACGTCATTTGACATGTTGACTGATAAAAATTCAATCAGCACCGCCCCCACACCTTCCTTTCTCCTTTCATCATTATTCATCGCTAATGGGGACTTTTTGTGAAGCTGTCGCAGTAACAAACGGAGGCCCATCAGTTTTGTTTCAGACAGAAAACGAGTTCTGGACAAAAGTGAAAAACTATCATTATTACAGGTTGGTTTCTTGGGTTTCCCACTCACCTTGGGGGATTCTTCTAGTCCAGGGGGGTCCGATCCTGGTCCTCGAGGGCCGGTATCCTGCATGTTTTAGATGTATCCTTCTTCCAACACACCTGATTCAAATAAGTGTATCATCAAGCTCTGCAGAAGCCTGATAATGACTGTCAGGTGTGTTGGAAGAGGGAAACATCTAAAACAGGGGTGTCAAACTCATTTTAGTTCAGGGGCCACATACAGCCTAATATGATATAAAGTGGGCCGGACCAGTAAAACAATACCGGTTGTCAAGCTAGGTCGAGGTCAGGGCTCCTCAGGCCAACATAGGCACCCCTGACCTAAACACGCCTCTTCAGAATAGCCTACCCACCATAAGTTTTACCCTCCATTTTGCATTCTCATTTTATACATTGCAAATTTTCTCTTATCTATTTGTTTACTTCTTTGTATTTTATGCATCATCTGTTTTGTCCTCAGCTGTACAGGGTCCTTGGGTGTCCTGAAAGGCATTTATAAATAAAATGTATTATTATTGTTATTATTATTATTATTATTATTATTATTATTATTATTATTATTATTATTATTATTATTATTATAATGTCTGGTGCATTTATGAAATTATACAACTACAAAAAAGAAAACATTTATTAACTTTTTCATAATATAATGTTGTCATTATTGTTGTTTGTCATTATTTTTGTTTGTTTATTTGCTTGATTTGTCTTTTGTTCATTTGTTTTTTTTCTTTCCACTCTGTCTCTTTAACTGTCAAAAAATGTATGTATGTATGTATTTATTAATTATTATTATTATTATTATTATTATTATTATTATTATTATTATTATTAATAATAATAATAATAATAATAATAATAATAATAATAATAATAATAATAATGTCTGGTGCATTTATGAAATTATACAACTACAAAAAAGAAAACATTTATTCTCTTTTTCATAATATAATGTTGTCATTATTGTTGTTTGTCATTATATTTGTTTGTTTATTTGCTTGATTTGTCTTTTGTTCATTTGTTTTTTTTTTCTTTCCACTCTGTCTCTTTAACTGTATCAAAAATTGTATTTATTATTATTATTATTATTATTATTATTATTATTATTATTATTATTATTATTATTATTATTATTATTTATATACACTTAACCCATACAGACCCAAACCTCCACTGGCGACCAAAACCATCCACCAATCTAAAATGTTTAATAACTTCTGATCCACTAATCCTGTCAATACATGTCAAATAATTGGTGTAAAATACAGTTTGTCATCTTTTCATGGTCATCAGATATGACCCATTTGGACGTCCAGAGGCTCCATAGTTACCGTGGAAACACCGTCATCTTCTACAACATTGATTCACCAGTAAAACCAACGGAGTTGGATCAATGCCAGTGGATGGACACACTTATTTTATGTTCAGTTCACGATATATTTGGTTAAAAAGTTACTTTCTCTTCCATTTTCTCTCTTTCTGATATAACTACGCTGAATTTACTCTGAGCTTTTATGAACATCTATATGTTCAGAGAATTAAATATAAAAAAATTACCTGATTTTTACTGAAGAAATACAAAATAAAGAGAATAATTAATTATTTAATACCTGCGGATCCACTAATCGTATCAATCCATGTAAATAATGGGTGTAAAATACAATTTGTCATCTTTCATGGTCATCAGATATGACCCATTTGGACGTTCAGAGGCTCCGTAGTTACCATGGAAACACCATCATCTTCTACAACATTGATTCCCCAGTAAAACCCATGGAGCTGGATAAATACCAGTAAATGTGACGCTTGTTTTATGTTCTGTTATTGATATATTTGCTGAAAAAGTAACTTTTTCTTGATTTTTCTCTGTTTCTTATATAATAACATTGAATGTACTCTGAGCTTTTATGAATATCTACATGTTCAGAGAATTAATTTTTTTTTTTTTTTTAATCCCTGATTTTTACTGAAGAAATGCAAAATAAGAGGATAATTAACTATTTAATACCTGCTGATCCACTATTCGTGTCAATCCATGTAAATAATTGGTTTAAAATGCAGTTTTTCATCTTTTCATGGTCATCAGATATGACCCATTTGGACATTCAGAGGCTCTGTAGTTACCATGGAAACACTTCATCTTCTACAACATTGACTCATCAGTAAATCACAGAGTTTGATTAAAAAAAAAAAAAACAAAAAACAAAAAAAAAAAACAATGTGTGGACACACTTGTTTTATGTTCTGTTATTGATATGTTTGCTGAAAAAGTCACTTTTTCTTCAGTTTTCTCTGTTTCTGATATAACATTGAATTTACCCTGAGCTTTTACGAATATCTACTTGTTCAGTGAATTCAACTTTTTAAAAAATCCCTAATTTTTACTGAAGAAATATAAAATAAAGGGGATTATTAAATATTTAATCCACTATTCGTGTCAATCCATGTAAATAATTGGTTTAAAATGCAATTTTTCATCTTTTCATGGTCATCAGATATGACCCATTTGGACGTTCAGAGGCTCCGTAGTTACCATGGAAACACCATCCTCTTCTACAACATCGATTCACCAGTAAAACCCATGGAGTTTTATAAAGAACAGCAAATGGAGGCACTTGTTTTATGTTCTGTTATTGATATATTTGCTGAAAAAGTCACTTTTTCTTCAGTTTTCTCTGTCTCTGATATAATAACATTGAATTTACCCTGAGCTTTTATGAATATCTACATGTTCAGTTCATTAAATTTTTTTTAAAAATCCCTGATTTATACTGAAGAAATGCAAAATAAAGAGGGTAATTAAATATCTAATTCCTGCTGATCCCCTAATCGTATCACAACATGTAAATAATTAGTGTAAAATACAGCTTGTCATGTTATGGTCATCAGATATGACCCATTTGGACGTTCAGAGGCTCCGTAGTTGCCATGGAAACACCATCATCTTCTACAACATTGATTCACCGGTAAAACCCATGGAGTTGGATAAATAACAGCAAATTTGACACTTGTTCTATGTTCTGTTATTGATATATTTGCTGAAAAAATCACTTTTTCTTCATTTTTTTCTGTTTCTGATATAACATTGAATTTACCCTGAGCTTTTATGAATATCTACTTGATCAGTGAATTCAACTTTTTTAAAAATCCCTAATTTTTACTGAAGAAATGTAAAATAAAGGGAATAATTAAATATTTAATCCACTATTCGTGTCAATCCATGTAAATAATTGGTTTAAAATGCAATTTTTCATCTTTTCATGGTCATCAGATATGACCCATTTGGACGTTCAGAGGCTTCATAGTTACCATGGAAACACCGTCATCTTCTACAACATTGATTCACCAGTAAAACCCATGGAGTTGGATAAATAATAGCAAATGGAGACACTTGTTTTATGTTCTGTTATTGGTATATTTGCCAAAAAAGTCACTTTTTCTTCAGTTTTCTCTGTTCCTGATATAATAACACTGAATTTACTCTTTAATTTACTACTTTAATTTAGTTTTCATGAACATCTAAATAAAATATAGGAAACTAAATATCAGAAAATACATGATATACAAGGAAAAACACAAAATACAGAGAATAATATTATAATAAATCACTTAAGAAATGTCAAATACAGAGAAAAACACCCAACAGTACTGGGTCTTTATGGGTTAATCTGACTATTATAATCTGTTTGTCACTGAGGTGAAGCAATGCTCTGATAATGAAACCTTTTGAGTTTTCTTAAAGCAGAATAATTTGCAGCTTCTGAATAACTTTCCGACTCTGGACCTTGCTGTGGGCTTGATTCAGAGGATATGAATGTCATGAAAAGTGTCATTGTTGCTTATCATTTGCATCTGCTTTATATGCCTAACAAACGTGATATATGCAAGATCAGGATTCATCATGCAAACCAGGAGATTCTCTGTAACGGCGCATAAATAAGACTATTTGTACAACAAACCATTGTCAATCCTCGCGGGTGCTTTGGTGAGTCTGAGGCTTTTTGCGGTTCACATGATTATTCTGTTATCGCATAAAAAATTCAGACTGAAGATGAGCAAAGATGATACCGATAACATGAAAATGAGCAGTGGTTTTATACTCAGTAGATTTAGAAAAAAATAAAAAATAAAAAAAATAATGACTGCTGATGACAGATAACGGTTATGAGCAGCCACGACGATACTGTAAGATTAATTGCCCCCAGGATTACACGGCATTAGACTTGTTGCATCGGTACAGACGTGAAATCCTCATACACTGAGATTACATTATACGTGTCATTATCATTTTTAATTTAAATTCTTTAAGATAACAGTTTACTGGCCTTAATTTGCTTGGCTCCGAGGTATGAGAGTGAAAAGACATACTCTGTAAGTGTTTTCAACTGCCCAGAATATTCAACATTCAGCCTTAACCCATAAAGACCTGGTGGTTCTTCTGTGGCACTTCCCAAATGTGGTTTTTCTCTCTATTTTAACCTTTCTTAAGTGTTTATCACCATTTATTCTAATATTCTCCTCTGTATTTAGCTGTTTTTCAGTTTCTCTCTCTCTCTCTCTCTTTCTCACTTTCGTTCACACCCCCCCTTCCCTTTTCCCTATCACCCCTAATCAGTCTATATTGCTTTGTGACATTTATTATCCTCTTCATAATATGATGTTGTCGTTGCTGTTTGTCATTATTTTTTGTTTCTTTGTTTATTTGTTTGATTTGACTGTTTATTTTTTGTTTTTTTGTGCTTTCCACTGTGTCTCTTTTACTGTATCACAAAAAATTAAACAACAACAATAATAATAATAATAATAATAATAATAATAATAATAATAATAATAATAATAATAATAATAATAATCGGGATAAAGCAGATTCAGAAAATGAATGAATCAGAAAATTAATAATAATAATAATAATAATAATAATAATAATAATAATAATAATAATAATAATAATAATAATAATAATAATTAGGATAAAGCGGGTTCAGAAAATGAATGAATCAGAAAAAATAAATAAACAAATAATAATAATAATAATAATAATAATAATAATCTCCTCTGTATTTAGCTGTTTTTCTTTTTTTTTTCTCTCTCTCTTTCTCACTTTCATTCACCCCCCCTTCCCTTTTCCCTATCACCCCTAATCAGTCTATATTGCTTTGTTACATTTATTATCCTCTTCATAATATGATGTTGTCGTTGCTGTTTGTCATTATTTTTTGTTTGTTTGTTTATTTGTTTGATTTGACTGTTTATTTTTTTGTTTTTTTGTGCTTTTCACTGTGTCTCTTTTACTGTA
The DNA here is from genome assembly GCF_902148855.1 of Sphaeramia orbicularis. Lineage (NCBI taxonomy): Eukaryota > Metazoa > Chordata > Actinopteri > Kurtiformes > Apogonidae > Sphaeramia > Sphaeramia orbicularis. The sequence goes on from NC_043977.1 coordinate 17,529,263, forward strand.
TCACAAAAAATTAAACAACAACAACAACAACAATAATAATAATAATAATAATAATAATAATAATAATAATAATAATAATAATAATCAGGATAAAGCAGATTCAGAAAATGAATGAATCAGAAAGTTAATAATAATAATAATAATAATAATAATAATAATAATAATAATAATAATAATAAGGATAAGGATAAGGATAAGGATAATAATAAGGATAAAGCGGGTTCAGAAAATGAATGAATCAGACAAAAATACATAAACTAATAATAATAATAATAATAATAATAATAATAATAATAATGTCCTCTGTATTTAGCTGTTTTTCTTTTTTTTTCTCTCGCTCTCTCTTTCTCACTTTCATTCACCCCCCCCTTCCCTTTTCCCTACCACCCCTAATCAGTCCATATTGCTTTGTGACATTTATTATCCTCTTCACAATATGATGTCGTTGCTGTTTGTCATTATTTTTTGTTTCTTTGTTTGTTTATTTGCTTGATTTGACTGTTTATTTTTTTATTTTTTTGCTTTCCACTGTGTCTTTTACTGTATCACAAAAAAAATAAATAACAACGACAACAACAACAACAACAACAAAAATAATAATAATAATAATAATAATAATAATAATAATAATAATAATAATAATAATAATAATAATAAAGCGGATTCAGAAAATGAATGAATCAGAAAATTAATAATAATAATAATAATAATAATAATAATAATAATAATAACAATAATAATAATAATAATAATACACTTAAGATATTAACAGTGAGTGGTATCAAAATCATTTAAGTTCAGGTTTCACATTCTGCCCAATTCGATCTCAACTGGGTAAGACCAGTAAATTACTATAATAATAACCTACAAATAATGACAATTTCAAAATTGGGAAAATAATATAAAATTATATTATATAAAATTATATAAAAATATTTACATTTACAAACTATCATGAACCTCAAAAAATATGAACAACCTGAAACGTATTAAAAAGGAATAACTCAAATAACTTAGAAATAAAATTTACAATTAACATAAAAATGTGACGCTCAGGTCGTGGCACAGGCGCAATAATTCACATGATTGATGCATATGTGCACCGCTACCTATTGAATTAAAAAACTTTTTTATATATATATATAACTGAATTCAGATTATGAAACTCTACGTGTAAAAATATTTGAAATTTAACTATTCAAGAACGAAAAATCAACTATAAAAAAAAAAAAAAATTCAATTTACGAAATACAACTATTAAAAAAAAATTCTTGCAAAATATAACTATTCAGTATCTGATGGCACAGATTTACTTCCATACCTGATGACCACGAAAAGATGACAAACTGCATTTTACACCAATTATTTACATGTATTGATAGAATTAGTGATTAGATAGAATTAGATCAGTAGATGCTTTTGGTCTGTTTGAGTCTTTATGGGTTAAATCAGGGGTGTCAAACTCATTTTAGTTCAGGGGCCACATTCAGCCCAATTCGATCTCAAGCGGGCCAAACTAATAAAATAATTGCATAAAAACCTATAAATAACAACAACTCCAAATTTTTCAGTGCAAAAAATAACTTAAATAACTTAAATTCCGAAAATTTTTACATTTTACATACTATACTAAAAAAAAAAAGAATGTGAACAATCTAAAAAACAAAAAAGAAATTTCTGAAGAAAAATAAGCACAATTTTATCAATATTATGCCTCAACTTATGATTTACACATGTGCATTACAGATCAGCTCTACCAAGGCACAAAACATTTGTTAAAATTGCACTTTTTTTTCTTTAGATATTTCAGTTTGTTCATATTGGTTCGTTTATTGACATTTTATTGTTAAAGGATTTCAGAATTGAATGTTCTTTGCAATAAATCAAAGAGAAAAAAATGGTGTTGCCATTATTTATTGGAATAATGTCATATTATTATATTATTATTTTTTCACATTAAAGAAGAAAATTTAGAGTAATTATTTCAAGGTTGTTATGCTATTGTTTTTGAGTTTGATGCCCTTGACTGTTAATATTTTCAGGGTCATGTTTGACACCTGTGGGTTAAATATACAGAATGAAAAGCTCAATCTTTAGACCTAGCTGTAATCACACCATGCACTTAATACACAGGTGTCAAACATGTGGTCCGGGGGCCAAAACCAGCCCGCCAAAGGGTCCAATCTGACCCCTGGGATGACTTTGTGAAATGTAAAAATTACACCGAAAATATTAACGATCAAGGATGTTCAATCTAAAGTGGGTCAGACCAGTAAAGTATTATCATAATAACCTATAGATAATGACAAAAAAGCTAAAAGTAAAATTACACAAAAATATTTACAGACTGGCTTTTCACAAAAAATATGAACAACCTGAAATGTCTTAAGAGAAGTATGTGATATTTTAACAATATTCTGCCTATTATTAAATGTCTTGTGTATTTGGAGATCCACTGTCATCTGTAAATTGGAATACACATGTATAAATGATAAACTGAGGTGTAATATTGTTAAAATTACACTTTTTTTTCTGAAGAATTTTCAGGTTGTTCATAATTTTTCCATTTATTGACATTTTAATGTTAAAGGATATCAGAATTTAATGTTCTTTGCAATAAATCAAAGAGAAAAAATTGGTGTTGCCATTATTTATAGGAATAATGCCATATTATTATTATTTTTTCACATTAACAAAGAAAATTTGGAGTAATTATTTCAAGGTTGTTATGCTATTGTTTTTGAGTTTGATGCCCTTGACTGTTAATATTTTCAGGGTCATTTTTGCACTTTGCAAATTCATCCTGCGGGCCAGATTGGAACCTTTGGCGGGCTGGTTTTGGTCCCCAGGCCACATGTTTGACACCTGTGGGTTAAATATACAGAATGAAAAGCTCAATCTTTAGACCTAGCTGTAATCACACCATGCACTTAATACACAGGTGTCAAACATGTGGTCCGGGGGCCAAAACCAGCCCGCCAAAGGGTCCAATCTGACCCCTGGGATGACTTTGTGAAATGTAAAAATTACACCGAAAATATTAACGATCAAGGATGTTCAATCTAAAGTGGGTCAGACCAGTAAAGTACTATCATAATAACCTATAAATAATGACAAAAAAGCTAAAAGTAAAATTACACAAAAATATTTACAGACTGGCTTTTCACAAAAAATATGAACAACCTGAAATGTCTTAAGAGAAGTATGTGATATTTTAACAATATTCTGCCTATTATTAAATGTCTTGTGTATTTGGAGATCCACTGTCATCTGTAAATTGGAATACACATGTATAAATGATAAACTGAGGTGTAATATTGTTAAAATTACACTTTTTTTTCTGAAGAATTTTCAGGTTGTTCATAATTTTTCCATTTATTGACATTTTAATGTTAAAGGATATCAGAATTTAATGTTCTTTGCAATAAATCAAAGAGAAAAAATTGGTGTTGCCATTATTTACAGGAATAATGCCATATTATTTTTTTTTTTTTCACATTAACAAAGAAAATTTGGAGTAATTATTTCAAGGTTGTTATGCTATTGTTTTTGAGTTTGATGCCCTTGACTGTTAATATTTTCAGGGTCATTTTTGCACTTTGCAAATTCATCCTGAGGGCCAGATTGGAACCTTCGGTGGGCCGGTTTTGGTCCGCGGGCCACATGTTTGACACCTGTGGGTTAAATATACAGAATGAAAAGCTCAATCTTTAGACCTAGCTGTAATCACACCATGCACTTAATACACAGGTGTCAAACATGTGGTCCGGGGGCCAAAACCAGCCCGCCAAAGGGTCCAATCTGACCCCTGGGATGACTTTGTGAAATGTAAAAATTACACTGAAAATATTAACGATCAAGGATGTTCAATCTAAAGTGGGTCAGACCAGTAAAGTACTATCATAATAACCTATAAATAATGACAAAAAAGCTAAAAGTAAAATTACACAAAAATATTTACAGACTGGCTTTTCACAAAAAATATGAACAACCTGAAATGTCTTAAGAGAAGTATGTGATATTTTAACAATATTCTGCCTATTATTAAATGCTTTGTGTATTTGTAGATAAACTGTGATCTGTAAATTTAGATGCACATGTATAAATGATAAACTGAGGTGTAATATTATTAAAATTACACTTTTTTTTCTGAAGAATTTTCAGGTTGTTCATATTTTTTCCATTTATTGACATTTTAATGTTAAAGGATATCAGAATTTAATGTTCTTTGCAATAAATCAAAGAGACAAAATTGGTGTTGCCATTATTTACAGGAATAATGCCATATTATTATTATTTTTTCACATTAACAAAGAAAATTTGGAGTAATTATTTCAAGGTTGTTATGCTATTGTTTTTGAGTTTGATGCCCTTGACTGTTAATATTTTCAGGGTCATTTTTGCACTTTGCAAATTCATCCTGCGGGCCAGATTGGAACCTTTGGCGGGCTGGTTTTGGTCCCCAGGCCACATGTTTGACACCTGTGGGTTAAATATACAGAATGAAAAGCTCAATCTTTAGACCTAGCTGTAATCACACCATGCACTTAATACACAGGTGTCAAACATGTGGTCCGGGGGCCAAAACCAGCCCGCCAAAGGGTCCAATCTGACCCCTGGGATGACTTTGTGAAATGTAAAAATTACACCGAAAATATTAACGATCAAGGATGTTCAATCTAAAGTGGGTCAGACCAGTAAAGTATTATCATAATAACCTATAAATAATGACAAAAAAGCTAAAAGTAAAATTACACAAAAATATTTACAGACTGGCTTTTCACAAAAAATATGAACAACCTGAAATGTCTTAAGAGAAGTATGTGATATTTTAACAATATTCTGCCTATTATTAAATGCTTTGTGTATTTGTAGATAAACTGTGATCTGTAAATTTAGATGCACATGTATAAATGATAAACTGAGGTGTAATATTATTAAAATTACACTTTTTTTTCTGAAGAATTTTCAGGTTGTTCATATTTTTTCCATTTATTGACATTTTAATGTTAAAGGATATCAGAATTTAATGTTCTTTGCAATAAATCAAAGAGAAAAAATTGGTGTTGCCATTATTTACAGGAATAATGCCATATTATTTTTTTTTTTTTCACATTAACAAAGAAAATTTGGAGTAATTATTTCAAGGTTGTTATGCTATTGTTTTGAGTTTGATGCCCTTGACTGTTAATATTTTCAGGGTCATTTTTGCACTTTGCAAATTCATCCTGAGGGCCAGATTGGAACCTTCGGTGGGCCGGTTTTGGTCCGCGGGCCACATGTTTGACACCTGTGGGTTAAATATACAGAATGAAAAGCTCAATCTTTAGACCTAGCTGTAATCACACCATGCACTTAATACACAGGTGTCAAACATGTGGTCCGGGGGCCAAAACCAGCCCGCCAAAGGGTCCAATCTGACCCCTGGGATGACTTTGTGAAATGTAAAAATTACACCGAAAATATTAACGATCAAGGATGTTCAATCTAAAGTGGGTCAGACCAGTAAAGTACTATCATAATAACCTATAAATAATGACAAAAAAGCTAAAAGTAAAATTACACAAAAATATTTACAGACTGGCTTTTCACAAAAAATATGAACAACCTGAAATGTCTTAAGAGAAGTATGTGATATTTTAACAATATTCTGCCTATTATTAAATGTCTTGTGTATTTGGAGATCCACTGTCATCTGTAAATTGGAATACACATGTATAAATGATAAACTGAGGTGTAATATTGTTAAAATTACACTTTTTTTTCTGAAGAATTTTCAGGTTGTTCATAATTTTTCCATTTATTGACATTTTAATGTTAAAGGATATCAGAATTTAATGTTCTTTGCAATAAATCAAAGAGAAAAAATTGGTGTTGCCATTATTTATAGGAATAATGCCATATTATTATTATTTTTTCACATTAACAAAGAAAATTTGGAGTAATTATTTCAAGGTTGTTATGCTATTGTTTTTGAGTTTGATGCCCTTGACTGTTAATATTTTCAGGGTCATTTTTGCACTTTGCAAATTCATCCTGCGGGCCAGATTGGAACCTTTGGCGGGCTGGTTTTGGTCCCCAGGCCACATGTTTGACACCTGTGGGTTAAATATACAGAATGAAAAGCTCAATCTTTAGACCTAGCTGTAATCACACCATGCACTTAATACACAGGTGTCAAACATGTGGTCCGGGGGCCAAAACCAGCCCGCCAAAGGGTCCAATCTGACCCCTGGGATGACTTTGTGAAATGTAAAAATTACACCGAAAATATTAACGATCAAGGATGTTCAATCTAAAGTGGGTCAGACCAGTAAAGTACTATCATAATAACCTATAAATAATGACAAAAAAGCTAAAAGTAAAATTACACAAAAATATTTACAGACTGGCTTTTCACAAAAAAAATATGAAAAGCTTGAAATGTCTTATATGTGATATTTTAACAATATTCTGCCTATTATTTAATGCTTTGTGTATTTGTAGATAAACTGTGATCTGTAAATTTAGATGCACATGTATAAATGATAAACTGAGGTGTAATATTATTAAAATTACACTTTTTTTTCTGAAGAATTTTCAGGTTGTTCATATTTGTTCATGTTACGTTCAAGTACGGTTCGTAGATGGAAATATTTTTATTATGGAATTTGACTTTTTTGCTTAAAAACATCAAGAAAACTTTGGAGTTGACATTATTTATAAGTTCTTACCCTATTATTTATATTATTTTACTGGTCCGACCCACTTCATTTCATATTAGACTGAATGTGGCCCCTGAACTAAAATGAGTTTGACACCCCTGACTTAACCCTTTTATGCACAGAGGTCACTGCAGTGGACAGCTATTCTCCAGCTGTTCTCTTGTATATTCATGGGTTTTATTGTTTTAGTTCCATATCAGCCAACACAGTGGACACTTATGCACCATTCCATACAATGCATTTCATACCATTACTGTAACTTTGCTGTTCTTGATAAATCTGATCTGCAGTGACGCATGTTTTAGTGTAAATCAACAAACAAAACAGTTTGTTTTTTTTTTTTTTGCATATTATCTTCATGAAACGAATAATAACTAGTATTAGAGTATGTTAAAATGTGGGAAAACATCTGATTAGCAGCATTAAAAATGTTTTTAGTGCATACTTTTCCATATCACTTTCTGATATTAGGTTTTAAAAACATGTTTCTTTGCTTGAAAAATTAAATGCATGGGGTCCGGCTGAGTGGACAGTTTTGTAACTACTTAAAAAAAAAAATAAAATAAATCGCATGTTTTTTTTCATGCCTAAAGAGCAATAACAACACACAAATATTGTTCATCTTTATGTTTATGTTTATGTTTATGCATTTGGTAGACGCTTTTTTCCAAAGCCACTTACAGGGGAAAACCAATCAAATCCCTCAAATAATTGAATTTTATTTATATAGCGCCAGATCACGAAAAAGTTATCGTAAGTTATTGTGACCAAGGTTCTCATAATTGCACGAAAGGGTTAATATAAACGCTTTAGATTTCCCACTTTTCACTTAAATGACTGATATTTTATTGAAGGATTGTCCAAGATAAGAGCGACGACGTCTGTTATTTTTTAAGTCGATCGAGCCAATTTCGGCAAAAATAACAAAATCTGTCACCGAAGTGAAAAAGGACAACCGAGATGCATGCACGGAACAGAAATTTGTGTTTGTTTGACTGTTTACATCTGTGCACTAGTCCAGCTGGGAATGAATCATTAAAAAGTGCCTTCTTCCCGGTGTCGTTAATTCACATATTCACACGTAGAAAAAGTGGAAACGACAGGGATGGGTTTTTTTTTTACGAAAACACTAAAGTCCGTTGAGTTACGTCTACTGTATGTCTGTCGTGTCTCTATGCGGATTATAACAGGTATATATTTATCCTTTTGATATATATATTATTTTTTTTTGTCGTCTAACTCGTACGGTGGCTAAAGTGTGATGTGAAACTCCGACTGGCTCTACACGAGTCTGAGTCAGTGAGCAATAAGCAGCGTTAGCGCATTACACACACATGATTACGTGGCCATTTCCTCAGTGAATGACTCTCATCAGAAGTCACTGAAGAAGCCACTGAGTGTGTAATTGTTTCCCATTAGGGGAAATGTTGACTGCCATGGAGTCGCATCTCGCTGCAGTGTTTGCTGATGAATGCTCACTGTCCGCTGAGCAAGAGCGAGCTAATTCTGCTGTGGGTCGTGATGGAATTGCTTAAAACCAATCCCTAAAAAAAAAAAAAAAAAAAAAAAAAAAAAAAAACATCAGATAAGTTTTAGGGCGAAAGTGATGTTTTTTTTTTTTTTTTTTAATTAATTTATTGATTTATTTGGTTTGGAAATATCTGCAGGGCAAGAGTTCCGATGTTTCCTGATTCAGTGAAGTGACACCAGACTTTAAATGTTATTATCAGTCATATCGAAGCCCTGGAGCAGCTGCAAAATCTGAAATTTAAGCAGCTGATACAATGCAACATGTTTTGTACCTCATACTGTAACTGCCTAGGTCTGTGTTTTCCAACCTTGGGGTCGGGACCCCATGCGGGGTCACCTGAAATTTGTAGTAATTGATTAAAAAAAAAAAAAAAAAAAAAAAAAATTTACTAATAAAAAATGTATGGTGACAGAGACAATCCCAATAGATAAAAGACATGACAAACTCTGAAGTTGAAACTGAAGCATATCTATGTCTTTTCTCATATACTAATTTTTAATGTTATAATATTTTCACCCATGCAGTTTAAGCTGGAAGAGTGTACCATAGTTAGACTCTCAGAAGTAGATTTTAGACAAATATTATTAGTCAACTTCTTTATCCCTTTATACGGTAGTCATAGAAATAAAAAAAATTCAGATTTTTTTAATATATAGAAAATCAAGCTTAATGAAGTTACCACATTTGGTTCTTTACCCATAAGTGGCAAAAAAAAAAAAAAAATTGATTCCAAGAAGTATATACAAAAAAATACAAAAAAAACATGTGTAAGGTGAAAGGAACATGTATTTTAGAACGTTAGAACATGAGTTTTACAGCATTCCAACAACAGGTGTGTTGATCCAGACACATGTCAACATACACATTATCCCAGTGTTTTTCAACCTTGGGGTCGGGACCCCACGTGAGGTCGTCTGGAATTCAAACGGGGTCACCTGAAATTTCTAGTAATTGATAAAAATAATAATAAAAAAACTTACTAATAAAAAATATATGGTGAGTTGACAGACATAATCCCAATCTATAAGACATGACAAACTCTGAAGTTGAAACTGAAGCACTGTGGTTCTGTTTATCTGTCAAATGTTCATTGTGGTCAGTTTCAGATGCTGCAGCTCTTTCATAATTCATAGTTTGAGTTCTTGTTTGTTCAGTATTAATTGTCAGCCTTGTAAATCCAAGCTGGACTGACTGTACATATCCTGACCAAGGAAAATTAAATTCTCACTTTGTGCAGTAATCTACACCTGGCTTTTCTGCCTCTATCCATAATAATACACCGTAAATTCCAGACTATAAGCCGTTACTTTTTTCCCACGCTTTAAACACTGCGGCTTATACTCCGACGTGGTTTATACAACGATTTTCCCTTATTGCCTGCCACACCCCAGGGAAGAATCTGTCTATTGTTACCAGGTATGCAGGAATGGATAACATTAACAACTTAACCTTTATAAAGTTAATATTAACACACACAAAAGGGGAACTTTTAAGGAAAAATAGTAAACCTTCAAATGTTAATATTGTTTCACAAATATACAAAACAAAACTCTGAATGAAAACACCCAATAAAGCTCTCCAGAGACCGTCATAAATTTAAAGCATCTCAGAATTAATGCGCACGTCGTACATAATGTTAAATGAAAATGATATTACAACAGACGTAATTACTTGTTTTTAATCTTTCGCCCAAATATATTTTCATTATATTTGGTGGTACAGTGGTTAGCACTCGTGCCTCACAGCAAGAAGGTCCTGGGTTCGATTCCAACACCAGTCGACGGGGGGTGGGACCTTTCTGTGTGGAGTTTGCATGTTCTCCCCGTGTCTGCATGGGTTCTCTCCGGGTACTCCAGCTTCCTCCCACCATCCAAAGACATGCACTGATAGGTTAATTGGTTAATCTAAATTGCCCATAGGTGTGAATGTGAGAGTGATTGTTTGTCTCTATATGTTCAGCCCTGTGATAAACTGGTGACATGTCCAGGGTGTACCCCGCCTTCGCCCCTATGTAGCTGGGATAGGCTCCATGCGACCCCCGTGACCCTAGTGAGGATAAAGCGGGTTCAGAAAATGAATGAACAGAAAATGAATGAATAATCTTTATATTTTAAAAATAAATTAAAAGTCCTACTCTAACCAAAAACAAAAATTTGTTCACTTTCAAGTGTCTTTCAAGTCATTTTAAGTCCGTGAATCCACAGCCGGCGCAAAAGCAAGTCAATCCCGAATCGGCACGAATCCAAAGGAAACCCCGATAAGTCCACCGACAAAAAAAAAAAGAAAGAGAAAATGCGCTTTTATTTCTATCCTTTTATTGCCTTGTTTTTTGTCTTATGTTTTTTAATCATCATATTAACGACGAATCAACCTGTAGATATGACAGCAAGCTCACACATATCAGACCCATTTACATACAGGGAAGAATTTCATTTGAACTCAAAGAAAACCTTTATCCAATTATCGTCCAGTTTTGACGCAATGAAAAAAAAGGTCCCATACTCGGTCCCATAGACTCCCATAGAAGCCAGGCTTCAACGGGGAAATGCACTGACCATAGATCGTATGAGGAAACAGCGCAACGGGAATGTATGAGAAGTGAACAACATGGAGTCTGATGATTTGTGATAAAGCTGATTCTGAACCAACTCGTCTGTGAGATGAACGTGTTTTAACACGTGTAGTCAATGAAATGTCAACACAACCGAACATATTTATTACCTCCGCCAAGGAGGTTATGTTTTGCCAGGGTTTGTTTGTCTGTCTGTTTGTTTGTCTGTCCGTTAGTGTGCAACATAACTCAAAAAGTTATGGACAGATTTTGATGAAATTTTCAGGGTTTGTTGGAAATGGGATAAGGAAGAAATGATTAACTTTTGGGGGTGATCCGGAAGAAATCCTGGATTCTGGATCACTTTGAAATTTTCGTTAACATTGTGGTAAATGGGGCCAACATTTTCGTTTCCCAATATCTCACTTAATTATTGACCAAAACTCATGAAATTAACTCAGGAATTGACAATGGGGTCCTCTATCACATTTTAAAGGCTGATCCGGATCTGATCCAGAAGGAGGATTTTATCTTAATTTATATAAAAAATGGGGGTGCCCTTACTTTTTGGCCTACTGTGCCTTTAATATTAAAGGTAGAAATTTCTGACAAGCGCCATCGTGTAGCTCAGTCAGTTCCGCATCGGGAGTATGCCACCGGATTTCATGTAGCTTTAATACTTAAGGAGCTAGATCCAGAAGAAAACCGCCATTACGAGAAATGTGATTTTCGTGAATAACTACTAAACTAATAAGGATATAATTATGAATCCAGTTGCTAATGGTATGTTTTCATGGTCAAGGATTCTTAAAATATAGGTAAAATAAATATGGGACTAATATTTATGGTGGAAATCACAATATGGGGGAATTGTGCAAATCTCATGCAATTTGACTCAGGGATTTACAATGGGGTGTTCTATCAAATGGCAAAGACTGATCCGGATCTTTCAAAAAGTTATGGACAGATTTGGATGAAAATTTCAGGAAATATTGATACTGGCACAAGGAACAAATGATTAAATTTTGGTGGTGATCGGGGGGGGGGGGGGGGGGGGGGGGGGGGGGGGGGGGGCGGCACTGATCTGCCTTGGCGGAGGTCTGCGCTCTCAGAGTGCTTTTCTAGTTAACCATTTAATTTTCATAATGATAGGGGAAGCCAGGCTTCTCTTGCAGTCTATGAGAAATCACCACTGGTGGACACCCGCGGCTTATAAACCGGCGCGGCTTATACGTGTACAAAATTGATTTTCTTTCTAAAATTAGGGTCTGTGGCTTCTATTCAGGTGCGGTCTATAGTCCGGAATTTACAGTACATTATATAGACTAAATGTGTCTAAAATTAACGTTTATTTGCAACATAGCAGAGCAAACTATTACATTACACAAATATTACATACTACTTTCACCTGATCTGTTTGTTTTCTTTAATTTAATTACCATTTTTCTTAGTTAGATAATTTATTAGTCTTATTCTGAATTTGGTTTCATAGTTTTGTCAATTCTTATTTATTTCCACGTGCACTGCTCACGATGTATATAGTTTATTTGTTATTCTTGTTTTTGACTGTTGAGCCGCATTATGTAATAAATTCCCATTATGTAATAAAAGTTCAAAATGTAATAAGAATGTCACGTCATCTTGTAATAAACTGACACATTTTGTAATAAACTACCTCAATGCATTATGTAGTAAATTTTTTCGCATTATGTAGTAAGTTATTACAATTTGAGAAGTTTATCACGAAAGGCCCTTGACACATTTTTACTTTCAGGAAAATATACTGTGCTAAATTAATCTTTAAACTGTGTGGTTAAAGTTCTGATTACATTACCTGTAACTCCTGTGACTAATTTCTTCTAAATTGCTCGGAAATTATATTAATTTGGATTGTTATTACATAATGAACCCTGTTATTACATTTTCTTAAATAAAACTGTGTCAAGTGCATTTTGTAATAAATTTCTCAAATTGTAATAACTTACTACATAATGCGAAAAAATTTACTACATAATGCATTGAGGTAGTTTATTACAAAATGTGTCAGTTCATTACATAATGCGGCTTAATTACAAGATGACGTGACATTCTTATTACATTTTGAACTTCTATTACATAATGGGAATTTATTACATAATGCGGCTCAACAAGGCACTACGTCAATTGTTTTGAAACCAAACATATAAGTAAGTAAAGTAAAGTAAATTTTATTTATAGAGCACTTTTCACAGACAGAGTCACAAAGTGCTTTATCAATTCAAATCAGAATCAAATTAAGTTTACAGAGACCCAACAGAATCCTTCAGGGGCAAACACTTGTGATTGGTGACAGTGGCGAGGAAAAACTTCCCTTTAACGGGCAGAAACCTCGAGCAGACCCAGACTCCTGAAGGATGGCTGTCTGCCTTGACCAGTTAAAGAGAGAGAGAGAGAGTAAAGGAGGAGAAAAGAGAGAGCGATAGAGATATAGAGAGACTGGGGGGGGGGGGATGACACATGGAGTACGTTATGATGAATACATAGAGTGTAGTCAGTCTGTGGTGGTCCTGGGTCAGGTGGGAGACTAAAAAGCCTTTTTGAACAGGAGGGTTTTGAGGTGTTTCTTAAAGCTCTCTACAGAGTCCATGGACCGTAGGTGTAGAGGCAGGTCATTCCATAGATGTGGTGCCACAGCTTTAAAAGACCTGTCACCCGCGTGTGCTAAAACAGGTCCGTGGAACCATCAGCAGGTGCTGTCCTGAAGACCTCAAGCTACGAGTCGAGCTGTAGGGCTGGATCAGGGAAGCAATGTATGCAGGGGCCTGGCCATGTAGGGCCCGGAAAGTTAGCACAAGAATTTTGAAATGAAGACGATATAGAACAGGGAGCCAGTGGAGAGATTTAAGGATGGGAGTGATGTGGGTTCTCCTGTTTGTGCGGGTCAGGAGCCTGGCAGCAGAGTTCTGGACAAACTGTAGACGGGCCAGCTCCTTCTTGTTTAAGCATGTAAACAGGCTGTTGCAGTAGTCTAAGCGAGAAGATACGAAAGCGTGAACGATCATCTCGAGCTCATTTGTGGACACCATAGATCTGAGTTTGGAGATGTTGCGTAGGTGGAAGAAACAGTTTTTGACTAGGTGTTTGGAGTAGAATTCTAAAGACATGTCCTGGTCAAAGATGACACCCAGATTCCTCAGTTTTGTCTTTACCGAGGAACTCAGGTCTCCAAGGTGATGTTTGATCCCTGGGATTGCACTATCCGGGGCAATGATGAGGGTCTCAGTTTTGCTGGAGTTCAGCTGGAGGCTGTTATCATTTAGCCACTGCTTCAGCTCTGACAAGCAGTTGATTAAGGAACTCAGTTTGTGGGGCTCAGAGGAGTTAAAGGAGCAGTATATCTGGATGTCATCCGCGAATAGATGATAGGAGACATCACTGTACTGTCGGATAATGTGGCCAAGTGGGAGGACATAGAGTAAGAATAGGACTGGTCCCAGGACAGAGCCTTGGGGCACACCACACAGTAGATCCGCTGAGTCAGATTGGAAGTTGTTTATTGACACAGTGAAGCTTCTGCCGGTCAGGTAAGAGGAGAACCAGTCTAGCACATGACCTGACATCCCTACCAGGTCCCTCAGTCTCTCAATCATTATGGTATGGTCCACTGTGTCAAAGGCCGAGGAGAGATCTAGCAGGACCAAGACCGTGGATTTCCCGGAGTCAGCCGCCATCAGGATGTCACTAGACACTTTTAATAGTGCGGTTTCTGTTGAGTGGCGTTTTCTAAACCCAGACTGAAAAGTGTCATAGATCTGGTGTGTCTCCAGAAAAGCTGTAAGTTGTTTAGACACTGCTTTCTCAAGGATTTTGGCCAATAGGGGGAGCTTTGAAATGGGCCTATAGCTTTTGAAGTCTGTGGGGTCCAGTGTGGTTTTCTTTAGTTTAGGTTCTATGATGGCCTGTTTGAAGGAGCTGGGAAACAAACCAGTTGTGAGCGACAGGTTAAAAAACTTTATGACCCATGGTCCAATAGTGTCAAAGACACCGACAAGGAGCTTATGGGGGAGGATGTCTGCAGGGTTGGAGGAGGGTTTCGTTTTGGATAAAAGTGCTGAGATGTCCTCCAGTGTCACAGGGTCGAAAGAGGACCAGGTTTGCAGAGGGGGATCAGATAGGGTCAGACAGCCAGAGGGTGGTGGGATATTGTGTTTAATATCCCTGATCTTGTCTGTGAAGAAGTTTAGGAAGTCATTGCTGTCAGCTTTACAGAGCACAGGGGCAGCAGGGACAGCAGGGGACACAATGGACTGGATTGTGTCAAAGATTACTTTGGGGTTTTTCTTGTTTGTGGCTATAAGTCACATATACTGTCATACTGTTATACTGACATATACTGATGTCATAATCATACCTAACACTATTATCCATACCTTTTCAGAAACTTTTGCCCATATGAGTAATCAGGAAAGCAAACGTCAAAGAGTGTGTGATTTGCTGAATGCACTCGTCACACCGAAGGAGATTTCAAAAATAGTTGGAGTGTCCATAAAGACTGTTTATAATGGAAAGAAGAGAATGACTATGAGCAAAACTATTACGAGAAAGTCTGGAAGTGGAGGAAGCAACAAAAAAACATACCAAAGCTTTTATTAAAGCTCTCAAATCCAAAATCCTAAAGGATCCAACCAAATCCTTGAGAAAAATGGCAATTGAACTTGAGGTAGACAACAAGAGCGTTAGATATGCAATAAAATACAATTTGAAGTCAAACTCTTACACAAGAACACCAAAACACTTGTTGACAACAGCAACAAATCCAACTTTAGCAATTTTTGGGAATCATGTTTATGTCCGCCTTCTAGCCCAGATCTAAACCCTCTGGATTCTGCTATTTGGGGCGTTTTAGAACATGCTACCAATAGAACATCACACAGCAATGTTGACTTTCTTAAAGATACTATTAAAGAAGAATGGGAGAAGTTGTCACCTGAATATTTGAGGAACACTTGCGCAAGTTTCAGGAAGCGTGTGAAGGCAGTTATTGAGAAAGAAGGAGGACACATAGAATAAAAACATTTTCTATTATGTCAATTTTCTTGTGGCAAATAAATTCTCATGACTTTCAATAAACTAACTGGTCATACACTGTCTTTCAATCCCTGCCTCAAATATTGTAAATTTTGCTTCCCCACCCTGTATACTCTTATTACTTTACTGGTCCAACCTGTTTCAGATCAGATCGAGCAGAATTTGTCCCCTGAACTAAAATGAGTTCGACACCTCTGGTCTAAGTCCTATTTTTGGCTAAATTGTGGAATCTGCATAAAATGAAGCAGCAGTGCAATGTTAGGAGTGTATAGTTACGCAGTTATCACAATTTGGCCAAAAATATGACTTGGGCAGTTATGCTACGAGGCTAATGATGTGCCTCAGGTTTGATACTGAATGGACCTTTTTTTTTTTTTAGGGATTAAAAAGTATATACAGGGTGGGGAAGCAAAATTTACAATATTTTGAGGCAGGGATTGAAAGACAGTGTATGACCAATTAGTTTATTGAAAGTCATGAGAATTTATTTGCCACAAGAAAATTGACATAATAGAAAATGTTTTTATTCTATGTGTCCTCCTTCTTTCTCATAACTGCCTTCACACGCTTCCTGAAACTTGCGCAAGTGTTCCTCAAATATTCGGGTGACAACTTCTCCCATTCTTCTTTAATAGTATCTTTAAGAAAGTCCACATTGCTGTGTGATGTTCTATTGGTAGCATGTTCTAAAACGCCCCAAACAGCAGAATCCAGAGGGTTTAGATCTGGGCTAGAAGGCGGACATAAACATGATTCCCAAAAATTGCTAAAGTTGGATTTGTTGCTGTTGTCAACAAGTGTTTTGGTGTTCTTGTGTAAGATTTTAACTTCAAATCATATTTTACTGCATTTCTAACGCTCTTGTTGTCTACCTCAAGTTCAATTGCCATTTTTCTCATGGATTTGGTTGGATCCTTTAGGACACAGGTGTCAAACATGCGGCCCGGGGGCCAAATCCGGCCCGCCAAAGGGTCCAATTTGGCCCCTGGGATGAATTTATGAAATGCAGAAATTACACTGAAGATATTAACAATCGAGGATGTTAAAATCATTTTAGGTCAATTCAATCTAAAGTGGGTCAGACCAGTAAAATACTATCATAATAACCTATAAATAATGAAAACTACAATTTTTTCTCTTTGTTATAGTGTAAAAAAAAAAAGTAAAATTACACAAAAATGTTTACATTTACAGACTAGCCTTTTACAAAAAATGTGAATAACCTGAAATTTCTGAATAGCAGTCTTTGGAATTATACCAATATTCTGCCTCTTACTAAATGTTTTGTGTATTTGTAGATCCACTGTGATCTGTAAGTTGTGATGCATATGTATAATTTATAAACTAAGGCAGAATATTGATAAAATTGCACTTAGAATTTTCAGGTTGTTCATATTTGTTCATGTTATGTTCAAGTACAGTTCATAGATGTAAACATTTTTATTACAAAATTTGACTTTTTTCAACCAAAAACATAGAAAAATCTTTGGAGTTGACATTATTTATCAAATTTTATCCTATTATTTATATTATTTGACTGGTCCAGCCCACTTTAAATCATATTAGGCTGAATGTGGCCCCTGAACTAAAATGAGTTTGACACCCCTGCTTTAGGATTTTGGATTTGAGAGCTTTAATAAAAGCTTTGGTACGTTTTTTTGTTGCTTCCTCCACTTCCAGACTTTCTGGTAATAGTTTTGCTCATAGTCATTCTCTTCTTTCCATTATAACAGTCTTTATGGACACTCCAACTATTTTTGAAATCTCCTTTGGTGTGACGAGTGCATTCAGCAAATCACACACTCTTTGACGTTTGCTTTCCTGATTACTCATATGGGCAAAAGTTTCTGAAAAGGTATGGATAATAGTGTTAGGTATGATTATGACATCAGTGTATGTTTGGTTTCAAAACAATTGACGTAGTGCTTGCTGAGAAAAAACAACTAAATGTTCATTGTAAATTTTGCTTCCCCACCCTGTATGTCTGTATTTAGGCTGGTTGCTTTTTACACTTTTACCATATTATCTGCAGCATCTCACGCACACACACACACACACACACACACACACACACACACACACATACAGAGGAACGCTCACACTCAATGAAGCCTGCACTGCAGTGATGAATAATCGTTAGCATGCGCCCTTGTGAAGGTGTTGTAAATTGGATAGCTTACATTGCAAATTACAGGCCGGTCAAAAGTTCAAATGAGGCCAACCGTGTCAAGTGAGACCTGAGGATGAGGCAAAGAGAGGACTTTTCTCAAGTTATTAATGGCCGCCTGCGATGTGCTTTACTTGTGCTCTATTAGGCTGATAGGTCTGCTTCAGAGGTATGGGTGGAAAATTCCTGTCAAGTGCAGGAGGTGGGTTTCCTTTACGCTGCTGCCATCTACAGGTGGGACAGAAAAGTGTTAGTACCCAGACTGAGAAGTGGACAGGTGGGACTGATGTGGCTTTCTGTCTTTCTTTCTTTCTTTCTTTCTTTCTTTAACCTCCTAAGACCCAGGAAATATCAGCAAAGTACAAGCTTTTTTGTTTTTTATTAAATAAGCACTTATATTGGAAACATCATGATGCAACAGTTTTTTCAGATGCAGTTGTTAAAATTTTTATGGAATGTCCTTTGTGGTGGACAGTTTTCTATTTTTTATTTATTTATATTTTTTTGTATAAAGTTATGAAGCTCTTGTCCACAAATGTTTACTGTTTAACTGTTTTATATTCGTATACCCGCCTTTTACACCTGCTTTTATCTGTTTTTAATGTGTCTGTTTCTGTTTTTATCTGTTGCATGTCAAGTGTCTTTGAGTTATTTGAAAAGCGCTATACAAATAAAATGTATTATTATTATAATTATTATTATAAATGTGGACAGTGGGTCCTAGGAGGATAAACATGTGCTACACATAACTTCACCTGCTAATATTATCTACAACAGGTACGCATGCAAATATATATCGGCTAAAATTTACTTAGGGGGTCAAATGAGTGTCCATTTTCGTCAAAAAAAAAGTTGTAAGAAATGCATAGAACTGTGTTGAAATAATGCTAATACATTTGTGCACAGACTACTGATATTATTTGACAGTGGAAGCTATATTTTCAGAAATATTAGACTTTGAATACCATGTGTATGTGAAAACTTTTGCTGGTGGATGGACGTGACATTACACATGATGCTCTGGTCAGTACCAGTACTTTATTAGGAATAAACTTATATACTTACTATTACTAATTCTCCTCTTATTCATAAATGTTAGTATTGTGGATCTAAAACAATAACAGCTGACACAAAAACACAAAATGTGGCAGTGGACGGATGTGACATGGTTGTTACAGATCCCATCATACTGATGCTCGGCAGCCATGTCACCGTTTCCACAAATGATCCCTGTGCAAAAACTAGGATCAGAATTATTTATTGTATAGTTTATCATCATACTAAAGAGTAAATAACAATATAGAATTGTTGTTTCTTTATAAAAATGCTTATTATTAGAAAACTGTTGATTTAAAAAGTGACATGTGACATTCTTAATGTATGTATTTGCGTAACATAAGCAGGATGGATCAGCACCATACTCCATATTGCAACCTGTAAAAATAAAATGTGATATGTAGTATATAATCTGGTAAGAAAAATTGGAGAATCTAAAAGAATAGAATATTTGTTTTTCAGGTAAATTCATTTCAAATATAACTTAGGCATTTGTGACATGAAAATATAGCATTAATTGTGATGAAACTGGACATTTTTGAGCTGAAAACATAGTTCATATGACCATCAACATGTTGCAACAGAACTGAAATCCTGTAAATTTCCATAACTTGCATTTATCAACACAAAGTTCCTTTGGGGATTCACTTCTATTGATTTCTTATGCACAAAGACAGAAATAAGACCTCTAAGCAAATTTTAGCTGATACACAAATGATGCCAAAAAAAAAAAAAAAACATCCCCCCTTCAGTGTTTCTTTAGACCTCCTTTAGCTGTGATCACAGGACAGGGCGGGTCTGGACAGGACTCTGTGGTGGCCAATCCATGTGTGAAAATCACGTCTCATGCTCCATGAACTACTCCTTCACAAACCTAGTGAACCAGGCTGAGCATTGTCCAGTCTTTAAACTCACTGCCTCAGTTAAGAGTTTCACAACCTAGAACATAATAATGTCCAATAATGCAAAACCTGCCAATAGTATCATAATTTTAGCCATTTTATACGTAATAAAACTAGTAATGTTGAACTTGCCGATAATGTACTGCAATATTCGAGACATAATAATGGAGTGTTTCATATCCTTGATGAATGAAAAGTCCTATTCATGTATTATTATATTTTTTTAATGATATGCCAATACCATAATAACCAGCCAATAGCATAATGACGTGTTACGTTATTAGCAAAATGTTATTGGCTTAAAAACTTTAATGCATTATTAGCAATTTATCACGTTATACGCTTTACATTTAAAATGGCCAAAATTAATTTGCAATTGGTGGTTATTACATCATTAATTGCTACAGGATTAAAGAATTTGTTGCAGTTGAAAAATATGAATGACTGCAGGATTTGAACTATTTGCTCCCGGATGAGCCCCCATTTTGCCACGGCCTGGCTGAAGACCATAACAAAAAAAAAGGACCACACCAAGAATGATTAACCAAATGTTATTTTAAATGACCATAACCAGAAAGAGTGTGTATTATAGACGTGAATGTGTTGAATGAGTGGAGCTGAATGTGTGAGAGGTGTATAAAAAAAAGAGAAGCAAAGGGAACCAGCATACCTGGACAGGTGAGAAACAAAGAGAAAGAACAAAGGAAATGATGAGCAGAGAGAGAGAGAGAGAGAGAGAGAGAGAAGCAAAGGGAACCAGCATACCTGGACAGGTGAGAAACAAAGAGAAAGAACAAAGGAAATGATGAGCAGAGAGAGAGAGAGAGAGAGAGAGAGCGAGAGAGAGAGAGAGAGAGAGAGAGAGAGAAGCAAAGGGAACCAGCATACCTGGACAGGTGAGAAACAAAGAGAAAGAACAAAGGAAATGATGAGCAGAGAGAGAGAGAGAGAGAGAGAGAGAGAAGCAAAGGGAACCAGCATACCTGGACAGGTGAGAAACAAAGAGAAAGAACAAAGGAAATGATGAGCAGAGAGAGAGAGAGAGAGAGAGAGAGCGAGAGAGAGAGAGAGAGAGAGAGAGAGAGAAGCAAAGGGAACCAGCATACCTGGACAGGTGAGAAACAAAGAGAAAGAACAAAGGAAATGATGAGCAGAGAGAGAGAGAGAGAGAGCGAGAGAGAGAGAGAGAGAGAGAGAGAGAGAGAGAGAGAGAAGCAAAGGGAACCAGCATACCTGGACAGGTGAGAAACAAAGAGAAAGAACAAAGGAAATGATGAACAGAGAGAGGGGGGGGGAGGGGGCAAAGACAGACAGAGAGAGAGAGAGAGAAAGAGGAAGAGAGAGGGAGAGAGACAGAGAGGAAGATAGAGGGAGAGGGAGGGAGAGAAAGAGAGAGGGAGAGAGATAGAGAGAGAGAGAGAGTGACAGAGACAGAGGGAGAGAAAGAGAGAGGGAGACAGATAGAGAGAGAGAGACAGAGAAAGAGAAACAGAGAGACAGAGAGAGAGAAATATAGAGTGAAAGAGAGAAAGTCAGAGAAAGAGAGAAAGAGAGAGAGAAAGTGAGAGAAAGAGACAGAGAAAGTGAGAGAAAGAGAGAAAGAGAGAGAAAGAGAGAAAGTCAGAGAAAGAGAGAGAGAAAGTGAGAGAAAAAGAAAAAGAGAGAGAAAGAGAGAGAGAGAAAGTGAGAGAAAGAGAGCGAAAGAGAGTCAGAGAAAGAGAGAGAGAGAGAGAAATATAGAGTGAAAGAGAGAAAGTCAGAGAAAGAGAGAAAGAGAGAGAGAAAGTGAGAGAAAGAGAGAGAAAGAGAGAAGTCAGAGAAAGAGAGAAGTGAGAGATAAGAAAAAGAGAGAGAAAGAGAGAGAGAGAAAGAGAGAGAGAGAAAGTGAGAGAAAGAGAGCGAAAGAGAGTCAGAGAGAGAGAGAAAGAGAGAGAGAAATATAGAGTGAAAGAGAGAAAGTCAGAGAAAGAGAGAAAGAGAGAGAGAAAGTCAGAGAAAGAGAGAGAGAGAAAGTGAGAGAAAAAGAGAGAGAAAGAGAGAGAAAGTGAGAGAAAGAGAGAGAGAGAGAAAGAGAGAAAGAGAGAGAGAAAGCGAGAGAAAGTGAGAGAAAGTGAGAGAAAGAGAGAGAGAGAGAAAGAGAGAGAGGGACAGAGAGAGAAAGAGAGAGAAAGAAAGCAAGAGAAAGCGAGAGAGGGACAGAGAGAGAAAGAGAGGGTCCAAACCCCTCCCATCCTTAGCAGACCCCCCCCCCCCCCCCCCCCCCAGGTATTCACTGCAGACCCAGCGCCTGTAGAACCTAGAGCTAGACCAACTAGATTAGAAAACATGAACATAAAAAGTGGGGCCTTTTGTTTGGCAGCAGCATCTGATTTTTCCCCTTCCTTCCTTTGGTACAGAGTTTTTCAAATGCATGAAAAAAACATGTATTCACCCCAAACCAAATCTCCTGTAACTCACTATAGTAAAGCTGACTTTTATCGGTACCATAGGGAACTTCAACCTCTGAATTTCGCTTCCGCTTGAACAAACACATCTGGGACTGCAGTTCAGATCCAGGAGGAAGTCTGCATGGAGCCTGGAGAACATGCAAACGTCACAGAAAAAACAGAATTCAGAAAGGAATTAAATTCAGGATGGTCATATTTACACACCAGTGGATTATAAGAATGGATTATTGGGTCAAATCATTTTCATTTCACTTCTACATGTATGCACTTATTATTTTTCCTGTGTAAGTTATGACTCCCTGCTCCTGCTGTTTGTGTTATGCATGTTTAACCATGTCTGTAGTAAAATAAGAAAAATAAAGCAAAAAAAAAAGTTTTACAAGAAGAAGAATAAGAGGGAAAAGCCTCTTATTAAAAACAAACATAAAAACAAAACTCACCTGAATATAATATAGAATAAATGAAAAGAAAAAATGTTCTGTTGGAATATTTGCAGTAGGTCCATTGTAAATACAAGTGAACATAATCTGACTGATCTACATACATAAAAAATTAAAGATCCTAATGAAAACATAACCTACAAAAGGACATTAAACTGAGGGAACTGGTCTATTTTAAGTCATTTTAAATCAATGGGAAAAGGACAAATGTGGGTGTAGATGTTTTTCTAATTGACTGAATTGGGTTTGGCTTTGAGATGCTTTTAAGGAACATTGTTATTCTACTTTTAGTACTTTTTAAAATAATAGTGATTTTTTTTTACGTGTATGTTCTTATCAGTTTTAAGTCTGTTTTTAGTACTGACTTTCATTGTGTTTATGTATATTAGTGTGGATGTATGGCTGTGATTTCCATTTTGTGTAACTTCTGTTGCTTTCATGGCCAAAACACTGTCGAAAAAGACTTTTTTAAAATTTTTTTTTATTGATATTTTGACAGACAGTATAACATATGCCATCATCACAAAATAGAAGACATAAACATCATCCACTGTCTGGGTTTCAAATATGCACTTAAGACA
Source organism: Sphaeramia orbicularis (assembly GCF_902148855.1). Taxonomy (NCBI): domain Eukaryota; kingdom Metazoa; phylum Chordata; class Actinopteri; order Kurtiformes; family Apogonidae; genus Sphaeramia; species Sphaeramia orbicularis. Next base: position 17,552,709 of record NC_043977.1, read on the forward strand.
AACACTAACAAACACCAGCAAACAAACTAAAATAAATTAAAAAATTAAAAAAAAAAAAAAAAACACCACTTGTGCTTTACATTTAAGTTCTACATTTGTCCTCTCCTTCTACCTCTCAGTCAGTATACTGGATTAGACCCAGCGCCTTATGTTTATAAAGACATCCTGAAAAAGAGATTTTTAATCGCAATGAGCTTTTTTTTTCCCTGGTTAAATAAAGGTTATACAGTTATAATGATGTGCTGCACATTTTTATAGTGTAAGATTGTGTTGGAAGTTACTGCCCAATAATTTAGATTAGATTGTCTTTGTGTGGAATTTATTATGTACATATTTACCTCCACCAGGAAGTATTGTGATCACTTTACTTTGTGTGTGTTTGTTTGCTTGTTAATAATAATAATAATAATAATAATAATAATAATAATAATAATTATAATAATAATAATAATTATAAACTTTATTTGTATAGCACCTTTCATACAGAAATTGTAGCCCAAAGTGCTTCACACTGATTGAAAAAATACAATATTAAAATACATTAAGATTTGATTAGAAATACAATAAAATAAAAATAAATATAAAAACAGCGCACATTAAAATATTTGATTATGCATAGAATTTTTGAAGTGCAAGAAATACGATGAAATTTGAGAGAAATACAATAAAATAAAAATAAAAATAAAAGCAGCGCACATTAAAATATTTGATTATGCATAGAATTTTTGAATTTGTGAATTTTTGAGTTGTTAGCAACTTTACGGGAAAACTATCCCAACCATTCATTCATTCATTCATTCATTATCTGAACCGAGTTTATCCTCACTAGGGTCACGGGGGTCACTTGGAGCCTATCCCAGCTACTTATGGGCGAAGGCGGGGTACACCCTGGACATTTTGCTAGTTCATCACAGGGCTGACTATTCCAACCATCTTTACTAAATTGTACCCACAGATAGGCCTAGGCCCTGGGACCAACCCATTAAATTTTGGGCCAAGTAGGCCAAAGTTCAAGGTCACAGCAAGGTCACAAAATCTCAAATTTTCCTATCTCTCATCATTGAGCAATTTTTGAAAATTCATAAAAAATTTAAAAATGACTCCCATTAGCCTCCAATTTGATTCACCTGTAGCTTGTAACAATGTCTTGTATCTGGCACAAAATTGTCCACATCCACTGTGGAATGTGGACTCTGTAAACATTTACATTTAACACTGAAAATCCCATTTACCACACATTTTTCATTATAATTAAACAAATATTGATTGGAATTGAATATAATTGGACATACACATGACTGGTACCAAGCTTCAACTTTTTCTGCTGTATGGAACAACCTGGAAACTGTTGAATTTAAAAAGAAATAATCGATCCACACATGCACACCGTTCGGGGTGCTTGGCGGAGGTTTGCGTTCTCTGAACACTTGTTATAGACTTGCCTTCATGTGATGTTGTCTCTTTTTAATGTTTTTAATGTTGAATATTTAATTTTACCCAGTTTTGGTTATTTATTACCTCTGCCAGGAGGTAGTGTGATCACTTTGGTTTGTGTGTTTGTTTGTTTGCGTGTTTGTTAGCAACTTTATGGGAAAACAATTCCAACCATCTTTACCAAATTGTACCCACAGATAGGCCTAGGCCCTGGGACCAACCCATTTAATTTTGGGCCAAGTAGGCCAAAGTTCAAGGTCACAAAATCTCAAATTTTCCTATCTCTCATCATTGAGCAATTTTCAAAAATTCATCAAAAAAATTCATAACAACTCCGATTAGCCTCCGATTTGATCCACCTGTAGCTTATAACAATGTCTTGTATCTGGCACAAAATTGTCCACATCCACTGTGGAATGTGGACTCTGTAAACATTTACATTTAACATTAAAAATCCCATTTACCACACATTTTTCATTATAACTCAACAAATATGATTGGAATTGAATATAATTGGACATACATATGACTGGTACCAAGCTTCAACTTTTTCTACTGTATGGAACAACCTGGAAACTGTTGAATTTAAAAAGAAATAATCGATCCACACATGCACACCGTTCAGAGTGCTTGGCGGAGGTTTGCGTTCTCTGAACACTTGTTATAGACTTGCCTTCATGTGATGTTGTCTCTTTTTAATGTTTTTAATGTTGAATATTTAATTTTACCCAGTTTTGGTTATTTATTACCTCTGCCAGGAGGTAGTGTGATCACTTTGGTTTGTGTGTTTGTTTGTTTGCGTGTTTATTAGCAACTTTACGGGAAAACTATTCCAACCATCTTTACCAAATTGTACCCACAGATAGGCCTAGGCCCTGGGACCAACCCATTTATTTTGGGCCAGTAGGCCAAAGTTCAAGGTCACAAAATCTCAAATTTTCCTATCTCTCATCATTGAGCAATTTTCAAAAATTCATCAAAAAAATTCATACAACTCCGATTAGCCTCCGATTTGATCCACCTGTAGCTTATAACAATGTCTTGTATCTGGCACAAAATTGTCCACATCCACTGTGGAATGTGGACTCTGTAAACATTTACATTTAACATTAAAAATCCCATTTACCACACATTTTTCATTATAACTCAACAAATATTGATTGGAATTGAATATAATTGGACATACATATGACTGGTACCAAGCTTCAACTTTTTCTACTGTATGGAACAACCTGGAAACTGATGAATTTAAAAAGAAATAGTCGATCCACACATGCACACCGTTCAGGGTGCTTGGCGGAGGTTTGCGTTCTCTGAACACTTGTTTATACTGACATACATGATGCTGTTTTATTCCACTCTTTCATTTCGTATTTGACAGCATCATGTAATGGTTTTTCTGCCCTCTCCACTGTGATCCATTCAAAGTTAGTCATGATTTCATGTTTGCTGTACTTATCTCTTTTTATTGTGTTGTTTGCTATGTTTGTATTCTGCTGTTGTACACTTTTGCTTTGTCTGTCAAAGCACTTTGTAAACTCAGTTTTTAACCCTTTCGTGCAAAGTGGTCACTCTAGCGGACAGCTATTCTACAATGTAATTTAACCTGAACATCTATAACAGTACCTGCATTATATCTGCATGAGTGAATATAACGGCAAGGAAATAAAATGTTATTAATGTTTAACCCAAAAAGATGGCAATTCCCAAATGATTTTTTCTCTCTATTTAACCTTTCTTAAGTATTTATCACCATTTATTATTATATTATCCTCTGTATTTAGCGTTTTTTCATTGTAAAGTAGGTATTTTTCCATATTTAATCTGTTGATCATGTTGATGTTCATTGAAGCTCAGAGTAAATTCAAAGGTTATTAAATCAGAAACAGCAAAAACTGAAAAAAGTGACTTTTTCAGCAAATTTATCATTAATCAAATGTCTCCATCCACTGTCATTGATCCAACTCCATGGGTTTTACTGGTGAATCAATGTTGTAGAAGATGACTGTGTTTCCATGGTAACTACGGAGCCTCTGAAGGTCCAAATGGGTCATATCTGATGACCATGAAAAGATGACAAACTGTATTTTACAATAATTATTGACATTTTCATGGAGTTAAAAAATGTCCAGCTGAGTGGACATTTTTTAACTCTTGTTTTTTTCATGCCTAAAGAGGAATAAAAACACTCCAGAAATAAATATTGACTTAGGTTCTCATTATTCATGCATGAAAGGGTTAAAGGTGCTATATAAATAAAGTTATGATTACCTCCGCCAGGAAGTATTGTGATCGCTTTGCTTTGTTTGCGTGCATGCATGTTTGTTTGTTTGTTTGTTAGCAAGATAACTTAAAAAGTTATGGATGGATTTTCAGGAAATTTTTAGGAAATGTTGATATTGGCATTTATTATTATTATTGGCAAGTATTTATCACCATTTATTATTATATTATCATCTGTATTTAGCGTTTTTTCATTGTAAAGTAATAATAATAATAATAATAATAATAATAATAATAATAATAATAATAATAATAATAATAATAATAATAATAATAATAATAATAAACTTTATTTGTATAGCACCTTTCATACAGAAATTGTAGCCCAAAGTGCTTCACATTGATTGAAAAAATACAATATTAAAATACATTAAGATTTGATTATACATCAAGAAATAAAATGAAATTTGAGAGAAATACAATAAAATAAAAATAAATATAAAAACAGCGCACATTAAAATATTAAAAGTACATTAAAAGTAGGCATTTTCCTATACTTAATCTGTTGATCATGTTGATGTTCATTGAAGCTCAGAGTAAATTCAAAGGTTATTAAATCAGAAACAACAAAAACAGAAAAAAGTGACTTTTTCAGCAAATTTATCATTAATCACAAGACCATTTGACCTTGAAAACGTAAGTCAAGGTCACCTATTTTCAATCAGCTCCTGCTCCATTCCAAAATGCATCCACAGTATAAATTTGGTGCAGATATATCAATGCATTCTTCAGATAATGTGATTATGTCATTGAATGGACAGACAGATGACAAAACAATTACAATACCCCTCTGGCCAGAAGTTTACCGAGGGGCAAAAACCTTAACCCTAAAAACCTGGTTTACACTCATGTGTCATGTATGTTTAATAGCAACAAGTCACCACTGGATGGCAGTCAAGGAGAGGGTCTGAAACTGAAGACTGCAGCTTCTTCTGCTCTTCTGTCCATGTTTATACAGTATGTGGTTGGATTTCAAGAAAGACTAATCAACATTGTAACACAAAGTAAATGTCCTCTGTTAACTCGTTTTTTTCGCAGTAAATCATCACACTTTTGAACATTGTGCATCGGTCCCTTTTAAAGTATTAACTTCTAACATGGGCTTCTGCGGGTGTTACAATTACACACAAATAAAGTCAGTTTTTCTGGTAAATTTCTCCATCCACAAATCATTATGGGAAATATTTCAGATTACACAGAAGGTAGATTTACTCTACTGAAAGTGAAAACAAATGAAATGAAAAGTACTGTGACGTACAGAGCCATGGTGATATGGAATGTTCTACCGGGAGGAATCATTCAAGACAACTACAAAAGCACTCGGAGAGCGTAGACCTCCACCGAGGCAGCCCCCCCCCCCCCCCCCCCCCCCCTCCCGATCACCACCAAAATTGAATCATTTCTTCCTTGTGCCAGTATCAACATTACCTGAAAATTTCATCCAAATCCATTCATAATTTTTTGAGCTATTTTGCTAAAAGATAGAAAAACAAACAAAAAAAAAAAATCTGCCCCAATCCCCCCCAAAATGTAATCATTTCTTCCTTGTGCCAGTATCAACATTTCCTGAAAATTTAATCCAAATCCGTCCATAACTTTTTGAGTTATCTTGCTAACAGACAAACAAACAACCAAATAAACCCCGATAAAAACATAACCTTGGCGGAGGTATTAACAAATACAGATTTAAAGAATTACCGAAAAAGTATTTATTTGCCAAACAGTGCTCGGTGTCTGCTAATGTTTATTTAACTGACATTACATTTATATATAACTGTGAAATCTATCTGACCATTTACAATGTACTACTTTTTGGGAGGTACTGTTCATTGAACTAAATCCTGTATAACATGTATGTTGTTTGTGTTTTGTAATTGTGAGAAATGGCTTTAAGTTGTTGTTTGTGTTGTTTTGTTTTTTTATTGTGTGCTGGTGTTTTGCTCTTTTGTGTATTGCAGTGTAAAGACAATTATCTTTAGTGTGGACTCCAGGAAGAAAAGTGATAACCTAAGCCAAAGCTAATGGAGATCCAAAGAAATGAAATGAAACACTGTTTAGTATTTGTTCTCGTGGAGGCCCCCGTTGCTGGTAAGAAGTGTGTCAGTCTTTCCATCTCAGTCTTCTCTGCTCTCTTGACCCAAGAGCCTGCAACCAAAAAAAAAGAGCTGACATTTAAAAAAAAAAAAAAAGAGGTGAGAAGCGTGCCAAAACGACCTGCCCCAACTGTTCTACTGTTATTAGTTTCTTCCTTCTCCCTTCAGTCAGAAGTTAAAGGCGTACTTCACAAATGTATCTGCTTAGTATAACCCCAGTACCTATAATTACTCTGTTTTTTTTTAGAGATTTTACATTTTCTCTGCAATAGATTCTAGATGATCTCTATTTAGACTCAATGTAATTTTATTTCAAAGCACATCATTTGCATTTTTCATTATTCTGGTCTTGATTTGCTTCATCTTTTGAATTGTAACACAACTAGAAAAGCACTCAGAGATCACAGACCCCCCCCCCCCCCCCCCCCCCAATCACCTCCGAAATGTAATCATTTCTTCCTTGTGCCAGTGTCAACATTTCCTGAAAATTTCACCCAAATCCTTCGATAACTTTCTGAGTTATCTTGCTAACAGACAAACAAACAAACCAAACCCCTCCCCCAATACCACCAAAATTTTATCATTTGTTCCTTGTGCCAGTATCAACATTTCCTGAAAATTTCATCCAAATCCTTCCATTACTTTTTGTGTTATCTTGCTAACAGACAAACAAACAAACAAACCCCCCCCCATCCCCACCCAATTACCTCAAAAATTTTATCATTTGTTCCTTGTGCCAGCATCCACATTTCCTGAAAACTTCATCAAACCCTGCCCCTCCGATCACCACCAAAATTTAATCATTAGTTCCTTGTGCCAGTATCAACATTTCCTGAAAATTTCATCCAAATCCTTCCATTACTTTTTGCGTTATCTTGCTAACAGACAGACAAACAAACAAACCCCCCCCCCCCCCCATCCCCACCCAATTACCACAAAAGTTTTATCATTAGTTCCTTGTGCCAGTATCAACATTTCCTGAAAATTTCATCCAAATCCTTCCATTACTTTTTGCGTTATCTTGCTAACAGACAAACAAACAAACAAACCCCCCCCCATCCCCACCCAATTACCACAAAAGTTTTATCATTAGTTCCTTGTGCCAGTATCAACATTTCCTGAAAATTTCATCCAAATCCTTCCATTACTTTTTGCGTTATCTTGCTAACAGACAAACAAACAAACAAACAAACCCCCCCCCCCCCCCCCCCATCCCCACCCAATTACCACAAAAGTTTTATCATTAGTTCCTTGTGCCAGTATCAACATTTCCTGAAAATTTCATCCAAATCCTTCCATTACTTTTTGCGTTATCTTGCTAACAGACAAACAAACAAACAAACCCCCCCCCCATCCCCACCCAATTACCTCAAAAATTTTATCATTTGTTCCTTGTGCCAGCATCCACATTTCCTGAAAACTTCATCAAACCCTGCCCCTCCGATCACCACCAAAATTTAATCATTAGTTCCTTGTGCCAGTATCAACATTTCCTGAAAATTTCATCCAAATCCTTCCATTACTTTTTGCGTTATCTTGCTAACAGACAGACAAACAAACAAACCCCCCCCCCCCCATCCCCACCCAATTACCACAAAAGTTTTATCATTAGTTCCTTGTGCCAGTATCAACATTTCCTGAAAATTTCATCCAAATCCTTCCATTACTTTTGCGTTATCTTGCTAACAGACAAACAAACAAACAAACCCCCCCCCCATCCCCACCCAATTACCACAAAAGTTTTATCATTAGTTCCTTGTGCCAGTATCAACATTTCCTGAAAATTTCATCCAAATCCTTCCATTACTTTTTGCGTTATCTTGCTAACAGACAAACAAACAAACAAACAAACCCCCCCCCCCCCCCATCCCCACCCAATTACCACAAAAGTTTTATCATTAGTTCCTTGTGCCAGTATCAACATTTCCTGAAAATTTCATCCAAATCCTTCCATTACTTTTTGCGTTATCTTGCTAACAGACAAACAAACAAACAAACCCCCCCCCCATCCCCACCCAATTACCACAAAAGTTTTATCATTAGTTCATTGTGCCAGTATCAACATTTCCTGAAAATTTCATCCAAATCCTTCCATTACTTTTTGCGTTATCTTGCTAACAGACAAACAAACAAACAAACAAACCCCCCCCCCCCCCATCCCCACCCAATTACCACAAAAGTTTTATCATTAGTTCCTTGTGCCAGTATCAACATTTCCTGAAAATTTCATCCAAATCCTTCCATTACTTTTTGCGTTATCTTGCTAACAGACAAACAAACAAACAAACAAACAAAAATCCCTCCCCCATCCCCACCCAGTTACCACAAAAATGTTATCATTGTTCCTTGTGCCAGCATCAACATTTCCTGAAAACTTCATCGAACCCTGCCCCTCCGATCACCACCAAAATTTAATCATTAGTTCCCTGTGCCAGTATCAACATTTCCTGAAAATTTCACCCAAATTCTGCCGTAACTTTTTGAGTTATCTTGCTAACAGACAACCCCCCCACCCGCCCCATCACCAAAACTTAATTATTTGTTCCTTGTGCCAGTATCAACATTTCCTGAAAAATTCATCAAAACCTACCCCCCCCCCCCCCAGTCACCACCAAGATTTAATCACCCAACTCCTTCCATAACTTTTGGACCTATCTTGCTAACAGTCAAACAAACAAACCTCAATGAAAACATAACCTCCTGATAGCAAACATCTGCTTGATTCTACACCTTTAGATGTGACCTATAGTATCGATTCCTCTGAATAAACCTCGTCATCTTAAGACCGTACGGGAAAATACCGTTGTGTCAACTGGACATGATTGAAAAAAAAAAACAACAAAAAAAAACCAAAAAAAAACCTGTGATTAAAAACACGTCAATAGTTTTATGATGGAACAAGGAATTTAGCTCGATGTTAGGAAAATATATACACAGGGTGGGACCGAGGCGCTGTGTCTCCCCCAGCCCACAGCTCACAGCAGTAACTGTGATGCAAATGGAAGAACATAAAGGGCTGACATTTACTTTTGCACTTTGGTTTACAGTATGTGTGGTTGCCCTTTAAATCCCTTGTGATAATTCTGAACCTTACTACCTCTGTTGACCCCTTTTAGGTTCCACCCCCGAAAAATGCTTACATATGCTAAAGAGAGGAATACCGGCTCAGTCATAATCAAACAAAGAGGGGAAGGGGGGGGGGGGGTATTAAATATTTAAATATTGATGACAAGAAATCTATTTTAGATATTAGGGTCATTGTATATATGTATCTCTCCATCTTCGCATCTTCAGCTGACATTCACATTATAATGATTTTTTTTTTTTTTTTTTTGGCTTCGCATTTATTTCCTGTTTTCACTTCATACTCGTCGCAGCTGTGGATCCATTTATGTCAAACCACCATCATGCAAGCGCCTTTATTGCATCCTCACATCCCAGTAACCAGAGTCGTAGACTGTTCTGGTTAGCGAGAGTCCTCAAACTTCCTCTCACTTCCCGGTATGTTTTCACACTTCGAGATGATCAGCAGGTGCGCACTATAGTGTTCTACAAAGCCCCACTTTCTCTCTTTCTGTCACGTTCTCGATCTTCCTGTGTCACATGCATTCATTCCTCTCTCTCTCTCTCTCTCTCTCTCTTTCTCTCTTAGTATCTCTATCATGTTTTCTTTCTTTTTCTGTTCTTCCCACTTCCTTCTGACTTCCCAAGAAGCATCCAAATTGTTGTGCCCGACAGTTTCTTGGCTAGGTTCTTAACTTGCTGTTGCTTGTATCTTTCTCGGTTTCACATCCAACTTTCTCACTGTCTTCTGCAGCTGCATATTGTTTCTTTTTTTTTTTTGTTGTGTCTCTCTCTATCTCTTTGTGCTTGTTGTTCACCCCACAGTCCCTCCTCACTAGACAAAAAGCTGCAGAACGCGGGTAAGCGAAGGAAGGAAAGTGGAAGTTCCCCCCACAGTCCTACTTCCTCCCAACACGAATATTTCGACCTCTGTCTTTTAAGAGTTCTGACCACAAACCAGCCATTACCCAGAGGCCTTTGCAAATAACACCAAGACTTCCTCACCGACATGGTGTCTGTGCACAGAGTATGAGACTTTTTTTTCTCTTTGTTTTTTCTTTGTTTTGTTTTGTTTTTTTTTTGGCTAATTTCACAAACAAATACAATTTCTCGAACTTGTTACGACATTGCTAATGCTAAACCCTAAGAGTTAAGGTGGAAAAGTGGGTTGACAAGGTACAAAGAGCAACAAAAGGCAAAGAAAACCAACCATGTCAGTACAAAACCCTAACACACAGGTTGTCAAGCCCAGTAAAACCACCTCTTCCACTACGTCAACTCTATCGTTTCAACACTGACATTGCACCAATCAGTTACTGTGCTGCATTAATCCTTTCCCAGGTTCCCACAGTGTCATATACAAGCAGTGCATGCATCAAAAAACATAATAATAATAAGAAAACACCTCCCCCTCTGATCTGCCCCCCCCCCTTCATTTTGTTCATTATTTATTCATTTTGTTCATTATTTTGTTCATTTTTCTTCATTTTGTTTTGATGTTTTCTTCATTTCTGTTCATTTTATTCATTGTTTTCTTCATTTTTGTTCATTTTGTTTTATATTTTCTACATTTTGTTCATTATTTTCTCATTTTGTTTATATTTTCTTCACTTTTCTTCATTCCGTTCAATATTTTCTTAATTTTTGGTCATTTTGTTTTTATATTTTCTTATTTTTTCTTCATTATTTTCCTAATTTTTCTTCATTGTGTTTTTATATTCATTTTTCTTAACTTTGTTCAATATTTATATTTTCTTCATTTTTGTGCATTTTGTTCATTATTTCCTTCATTATGTTTATTTCATTTTATATTTCGTTATTTTTGTGGCATTTTGTTCATCATTTTCTTCATTTGTGTTCATTTAATTGTTATATTTTCTTCATTTTTGTGCATTTTGTTCATTATTCCTTCCTTCAAACTAACAAAGGACGAAAACTAGAATTGTAAAAACATTTTCGTTAACTGAAATAAATAAAAACTATAATTAAAAGAAAAAAACGATAACTAACTGAGACTGTATTGTGTGTTTACAAAACTAACTAAAACGTATAAAAAATTACGGATAAAATTCCCTTTGTTTTCATCTGTGTCAGTGTCGGATTGATATGAAAATCGATTATTTCCCTCGAGCAATTTTAGCTAGCAGCACCATACAATATTTAACGGTCCATCACTTCTTGTCACTTGTCATTTAGAGTCCGTCTTCTCATCCCCACTCTACTTGGAAATATGGAAACTTGGGAAAAAGCAGCAGAGTCCTGTACGGGATTGATTTGAATACAACAGCAAGGAGATAAAATATACGAAAAAACTAAAACTAAACAAAAACTAAGCATTTAGACCAGGGGTGTCAAACTCATGGTTAGTTCAGGGGCCACATCCAGCTCAATATTACCTAAAGCAGGCCGGTGATGATTAAAATAATAACACAATAATGCATAAATGATATCAATTCCAAAATTTGTACGTCTAATTTCTATGTTTTAGAGTGAAAAAAGTAAAATTACTGTATACTATCAAAGTTTTTATACCTACAAAAGTATTCTTTAAAAAATGTGGAAAAACATGAACAACCATGACCAAAATGAATTTTTTTTTTTTTTTTTTTAAAGTGCAATTTTAACAATTTATGCCATTATTTGGCCTCAGTTTCTCATTTTCACATGTTCATTACAACTTACAGATCACAGTGGATCTACAAATACACAAAACATTTAATAACACTGGTCTACAATTTTTTTAGAAATGATTTGCTTCAGAGATTAAATGTGCTAAATGTTACGTATTTTAATAAGATTAATTGGAAAATAATTGGACAAAAGTGCCGGGTTTGCTGATGTTTCAAGGTATATGATTAAGTGTTATTACACATATATATTGGTTTATGTACATTTATATAATAGTTTTATAAATCTCATATCGGTATCGGTAGATATCAGAATCGGAAATTAAGCGTTGGACAATATCGCATATCGGTTTTTGGCAAAAAAGCCAATATCGGACATCCCTATTAAAGACCATTACGCATTCAGTGTATAGTGCATCCAACCACCTGTGCCTCTGAACTTTAATAAAAGAAAAAAAAAGAGGAAAAAGTCGTCCTGGGAATCTTTTGAGTGAAGTCCAGTTGCCCCAAACCCTCCTCCAGACGTTTGCGTCCTTTTTCCAAGTGGGGGCGAACAGCAAAAAATCAAACAAACCAGAACAACTTGACAATATCGGTTATCAGCCAATATCAGATACACGGTCTACAATTTTTTAGAAATGATTTGCTTCAGAGATTAAATGTGCTAAATGGTTACGTATTTTAATACGATTAACTGGGAAAATAAATGACAAAAGTGACGGTTTGCTGATGTTTTCCAAGGTATATGATTAAGTGTTTTATACACATATATATTTGGTTTATGTACATTTATATAATAGTTTATAAATCTTCCACTAAATAGAACCTGTAAAGTGAATGTATTCCTAATGTGCAGACAGGTTTTGAAGTAGATCTTGTAGCTCTGAGACAAATATTCCTTTTGAGTCAAACCCATTTTCTTGTTAATTCTTGAATTTCACATTTTGACCCAGGCTGTATCTTGAAAGTTCAGCCAACCAGCATTTTTGACTTGACTTTTCTTTGATCAGTGACTCTCATGTGGGTAAAATTTCATTACTTTTATTCTGGAAGCATTTTCCTTGTAGACCAGGTGTAACAGAAAGAATACTGTTACAGTTACTTTTAATTCTCTTAAGACATTTCAGATTGTTCATATTTGTTTGGGTTTTTCACATGTTTTGTAAAAGGCTAGTCTGTTAATGTTAAACTTTTGTGTAATTTGACTTTTTTTTTTTTTTTTTTTTTTTTTGTTACACTAAAACACAGAGAAAAATGAGCAGTTTTCATTATTTATAGTTTATTACCTCCGACCAAGGAGGTTATGTTTTGCCAGGGTTGTTTGTCTGTCCGTTAGTGTGAACATAACTCAAAAAGTTATGGACAGATTTTGATGAAATTTTCAGGGTTGTTTGGAAATGGGATAAGGAGAAATGATTACTTTTGGGGGTGATCCGGAAGAAATCCTGGATTCTGATTCCCTTTGAAATTTTCGGTTAACATTGTGGTAAATGGGGCCCAAATTTTCGTTTCCCAATATCTTCGCTTAATTATTGACCAACAACTCATGAAATTTAACTCAGGAATTGACATGGGGTCCTCTATCACATTTCAAAGGCTGATCCGGATATCTGATCCAGAAGGCGATTTTATTTTAAAAAATAAATGTAGAGTTGTATCACCGATTATGTGGGAATTTTTGCGCTTGCGGAGGTCTGTGCTCTCCGAGTGCTTTTCTAGTTATAATAGTCTTTTACTGGTCTGACCCACTTTAGATGGAATTGACCTAAAATTATTTTGACATCCTCGATTGTTATTTATCTTCAGTGTAATGTGCATTTCACTAATTCATCCCGCGGGCCGGATTGGACCCTTTGGCGGCTGATTTTGGTCCCCAGGCCGCATGTTTGACACCTGTGATTTAGACCAAAATGAAATTATAAAACTAGCAAACCTGCTCTAAAAACGAATTAAAACTAACAGAATTAGAGAAAAAAATTAAAAACTAAATCAAACTAAACTATAATAAAAAACTAGAAGCACTCGGAGAGCGCAGACCTTCGCCAAGGCTGATCAGTGGCCCCCCCCCCGTGGGCCCCCCCACCCCCGATCACCACCAAAAATTTAATCATTTTCTTCCTTATCCCATTTCCAACAAACCCTGAAAATTTCATCCAATCTGTCCATAACTTTTTGAGTTATGTTGCACACTAACGGACAGACAAACAGACAGACAAACAAACAACAAAACAAACAAACAAACAACCCTGGCAAAACATAACCTCCTTGGTGGAGGTAAAAATCCAAACTATTCGACCTCGGTCGGAAATAGCCATCGAACTTGTCAAATCTGGGTGTGAAGCAAAATGAACAGGCGTGAGTAGAGTACGGGTTGTGACTTTGTGTGGGAGTACGTGCATATCTTTCTCGTGTGTGTTCAGATTGAAGCAGCAGTCCAAACATCCAACATTACCTGGCAGGAAAAACAGGAATAGGACCTGTCGCTG